>NW_022992234.1:63423-226411 GCF_902827175.1 Gymnodraco acuticeps | reverse complement strand
GTAAGAAGTAGAAAGTACAGGTATTTGTGTTCAACATGTAGAAGTAGAAAGTACAGGTATTAGTGTTCAACATGTGAGAAGTAGAAAGTACAGGTATTTGTGTTCAACATGTAAGAAGTAGAAAGTACAGGTATTTGAGTTCAAATGTAAGAAGTAGAAAGTTCAGGTATTTGGGTTCAACATGTAAGAAGTAGAAAGTTCAGGTATTTGTGTTCAAGATGTAAGAAGTAGAAAGTTCAGGTATTTGTGTTCAAGATGTAAGAAGTAGAAAGTTCAGGTATTTGTGTTCAAGATGTAAGAAGTAGAAAGTACAGGTATTTGAGTTCAAGATGTAAGAAGTAGAAAGTACAGGTATTTGTGTTCAACATGTAAGAAGTAGAAAGTACAGGTATTTGTGTTCAACATTTAAGAACTAGAAAGTACAGGTATTTGTGTTCAAGATGTAAGAAGTAGAAAGTACAGGTATTTGAGTTCAACATGTAAGAAGTAGAAAGTACAGGTATTTGTGTTCAACATGTAAGAAGTAGAAAGTACAGGTATTTGAGTTCAACATGTAAGAAGTAGAAAGTACAGGTATTAGTGTTCAACATGTAAGAAGTAGAAAGTACAGGTATTTGTGTTCAAAATGTAAGAAGTAGAAAGTATAGGTATTTGTGTTCAACATGTAAGAAGTAGAAAGTACAGGTATTTGTGTTCAAGATGTAAGAAGTAGAAAGTACAGGTATTTGTGTTCAACATGTAAGAAGTAGAAAGTACAGGTATTTGTGTTCAAGATGTAAGAAGTAGAAAGTACAGGTATTTGTGTTCAACATGTAAGAAGTAGAAAGTACAGGTATTTGTGTTCAACATGTAAGAAGTAGAAAGTACAGGTATTTGTGTTCAACATGTAAGAAGTAGAAAGGACAGGTATTTGTGTTCAACATGTAAGAAGTAGAAAGTACAGGTATTTGTGTTCAACATGTAAGAAGTAGAAAGTTCAGGTATTAGTGTTCAACATGTAAGAAGTAGAAAGTACATGTATTTGGGTTCAACATGTAAGAAGTAGAAAGTACAGGTATTTGAGTTCAACCTGTGAGAAGTAGAAAGTACAGGTATTTGTGTTCAACATGTAAGAAGTAGAAAGTTCAGGTATTTGTGTTCAACATGTAAGAAGTAGAAAGTACAGGTATTTGAGTTCAACATGTGAGAAGTAGAAAGTTCAGGTATTAGTGTTCAACATGTAAGAAGTAGAAAGTACAGGTATTTGTGTTCAACATGTAAGAAGTAGAAAGTACAGGTGTTTGAGTTCAACATGTAAGAAGTAGAAAGTTCAGGTATTAGTGTTCAACATGTAAGAAGTAGAAAGTACATGTATTTGGGTTCAACATGTAAGAAGTAGAAAGTACAGGTATTTGTGTTCAACATGTAAGAAGTAGAAAGTACAGGTATTTGTGTTCAACATGTAAGAAGTAGAAAGTACATGTATTTGGGTTCAACATGTAAGAAGTAGAAAGTACAGGTATTTGAGTTCAACATGTAAGAAGTAGAAAGTTCAGGTATTAGTGTTCAACATGTAAGAAGTAGAAAGTACATGTATTTGGGTTCAACATGTGAGAAGTAGAAAGTACAGGTATTTGTGTTCAACATGTAAGAAGTAGAAAGTTCAGGTATTAGTGTTCAACATGTGAGAAGTAAAAAGTACAGGTATTTGAGTTCAACATGTAAGAAGTAGAAAGTTCAGGTATTAGTGTTCAACATGTAAGAAGTAGAAAGTACAGGTATTTGTGTTCAACATGTAAGAAGTAGAAAGTACAGGTATTTGTGTTCAACATGTAAGAAGTAGAAAGTTCAGGTATTTGAGTTCAACATGTAAGAAGTAGAAAGTACATGTATTTGGGTTCAACATGTAAGAAGTAGAAAGTACAGGTATTTGAGTTCAACATGTGAGAAGTAGAAAGTACAGGTATTTGGGTTCAACATGTAAGAAGTAGAAAGTTCAGGTATTTGAGTTCAACATGTAAGAAGTAGAAAGTACATGTATTTGGGTTCAACATGTAAGAAGTAGAAAGTACAGGTATTTGAGTTCAACATGTGAGAAGTAGAAAGTACAGGTATTTGAGTTCAACATGTAAGAAGTAGAAAGTACAGGTATTTGTGTTCAACATGTAAGAAGTAGAAAGTACAGGTATTTGAGTTCAACATGTGAGAAGTAGAAAGTACAGGTATTTGAGTTCAACATGTAAGAAGTAGAAAGTACAGGTATTTGGGTTCAAAATGTAAGAAGTCAAAGTAAAAAGTCGTCAGAAAAATAAGTAGTGGAGTAAAGTACTGATACCAGAAAGATGTACTTAAGTAGAGAAACGAAGTGTTTTTACTCCACTACTTCCCACCTCTGCTGATCTTCATGTCATCGTGGAGCAGGAGTGTGTGTCACATGTCGTTGCACCGCCTCAGTGTAATAGGGTGTGTGTTGTGTGTGAAATCACCTGCTTCACACAGCGTTTGGAGAGAAAGGTTGTCTGCAGGCTCTCGTGCCTCGATGACAAACTGTGGAGCGTCTCCACAGATTTACGGTGTAAACAGGAGCGTCTCCGTGCGAGGCTGAGATTCCGAGGCTAAATCCTCTCAGAATATTTCCCGTTACTGGAAGTCTGCTCCCCACATTCCTGCCCTGCAGCTCAGACGAGCCCTACAAGGACCGGCGGTGTGACCCGGAGACCTCATCCAATTAGCATTCATACGTCTAATTGTAAAGATGTAAAGCGTATTTGAGCTCTAGGAAAAGCGCTATATAAATCCAATGTATTGTTGTTATTATTAAAGCACTGAATGGTTTAGGGGCTATCGTACATGTCTGATCTTCTGCTGCAATATGAACCATAATGCTTTCTGTCCCAAGAGTCAAAACTAAACATGGAGAAGCAGCGTTTGGTTATTATGCTCCATCTGGAAACATTTACAAGGAATCTGCAACTCTCACTTCTTTAAATCATTTTTTGCCACTTTAAATATAATTGCAATTCATGTTACACTGCACTGTAACTTTTATTCCTGTATTTTTTTTACCGTAGTCCATTTTAGGCTGTTTTATTTGTATTTTCTTGGCTTTGAAATTACCCTTAAAAAGTACTTAAATGTTATATTTATAATGTGTTTCTGTTGAACTACATCTAAATCAGGGGTGCCCAATACGTCGATCGCTAAGGTAGTGTGGGTAGATCGCATGGCATTGAACAAAAACAAATGAATCTATCATCCATCCTTACTATGGCATTTGCCACTTGATCGACGTGCAGATAAGCCAGCCTGAGGTCTTGTCTAACACGCAGTTCACCGCGCCTGCTACAATTCACCGGCGAGCTGATTACCTAGTTAGCCTTCCAATTTATACAATTCTACTAAAGAAAGGGTATACAATTGACGTAATGACCAAAAATGTACTAAGTTGTATTGTGCCATACGGGTTCGTGCAGTTATGCAAGGTACACCAACATAAGGTATACTCAGTATATATATTTATATACATAAATATATTTGTTAGCATTTTGAATGTAGGCAGATCATTTTGACTTGGTCATTTTAAAAGTAGCTCCCAAGCTGAAACAGTGTGGGCACCCCTGATCTAAATGCTTAAATGTTCTTAATATGGTGTTAAGACATATTCTGCTCATTATTAGGTTCTTATCAGTATGTAGTGTCTCTACTGTGACATGTTTCCATGCTTTAATGTTCAAATATATCGTTATTCTTCTCATGTGAGAGTGGAAGAGCAACTCACAGGGATGTTAGCCTTTGCACATGCACTAAAATCTATATAACACACTACAGCAGGGGGGTCAAACTCAATTTCATCACGGGCCACATCAGCATTATGGTTTCACTCAAAGGGCCGGTTGTAACTTTAAGAATATATAAAAATATATAATATATTACATAATTGCCTCTGCATTGAATTATTATCTGATAGGGTAATCACTTCATAATTAACTACGTCTGAAAGCAGAAGTCTGGGGCAAATGATTGCAAGTCTCTTCAGTGAGAATGCCACAAAATGATTTAAAAAGAAAAGCCACATTCTGGAAAACAAAAATAAAGTGACATTTTGAGAAAAAAGTCAAATTCTGAGAAAAACAGGCATATTTTGAGATGCATTGTGGGACATGTAGTTTATGGGCAACGTGCTTCTGTAAAGTAGCATGTAACCGTATAATAAACATATTATATTCTTTGCATGCTCTTGTGGGGCCACATGAAATGAAGTCGCAGGCCGGATTTGGCCCCCGGGCCTTGAGTTTGACACCTCTGCTCTACAGGAAAGGGAAGTCCCCAAAAAGCATAACAGGGCCTCTTTAAATGTTTTTGTTTTGCGTTGCGTTGAATTTCCTCGTGTTGACGTGTGCTACCATTTTGCCCTGCATTGCCTCATATATTATCCTGCAATAATTTGCTCTTTAAGACCTTTCTACACGGATATCCAAGTAATACAACACTGAGTTTCTCACGTAGGAAAAATGCTCATATTTGTCCTGATTTAACCGCAGCTTAAAGAGTAGACATAAATACATTTTAATGATTGTCGAATCAACACCATTTTGGCTAAAATTCATCACTCACAGCATCGTTGAGAATTTGCCACAAACATATTTTCTTGCATTAACTTTCATTTGTTTAAAAGCTTTTGCTTTGTGGCCTATGAGAACACATACAATGGCCGCTTCTTTAACCTTTATATCCACAGTTTCTCTGTATATATCTTTCCCGTCTATTTTTACCTCTTCATCTCAGTGTTGGCAGTAACTCAGACTACAATTAGCCCGCTCTCATGCTTTAGCAGTCTGGCTGCCAGACTCAAGACAAACCTTTATTTCATATCTTTGTCTTGAAGTACTTCCACATGAAGAAGATCATTCTTACAGGCATTACATTTTTTTAAATATATCGTTTTAATGTATTTACGAATTTATGGAAATCAAAAAAAGTAAGAACTCACTCCAGACTAAGAAAAATAATCGTCTTAAACCTATAGAAGAGCATGGAACAAATATGTATTATTTTAAATGTCAAAAGGTGGTTTTATTTATCGATGGGATAGACATACAGGAAGCTGGACATCATAAAAATATGTCTGCTTCTTGAGAAATACAATAAATACGCTGAACGTGCAGGAATGTGCCAGAATGACAGAGTGCTGGGAGGAGAGATGCTCCTCCTAAAGATCTACGAGGCCTCCAGAAAGATTTAAAAGTGGACCAGAAACCAGACGATTGTGACATTTATGTCAGAAGCCCAGAGGGTTGAAAATCTGCAAGGTCACTGTTGAAGAAAAAAATGCAATATCGGTGAAAGGAGGGTTGGAAAAACACATAGAGGAACGTCGTGCAATTAAACGAGGCATGATTATAGAGCACTGTATACTTCTAAACTTTAAGCAACGAATACAAGTTAAAAATTGAAGCCTTGTATGGTGGAATCGCATTTATGTGAGAAGAAAACGAAATGTCTACAGCCATTTCATTTTATTTTACCTATATTTGACCAGGATAGGGTCTCATCGAGATTACAAATCTATTTGTTAAGAGTCCTGGCCCAAGACAACAAGTTAGCCAAAGCATTGACAGCCACAGCAGCTTCAAGGTCGTTTAGAGTCGCTTTGAGTCTGAAGAAACCACAGGACAGGGGGCGGACTGGCCATTGGGAATACCGGGAGTTTTCACGGTGTGCCGGTACCGAAGTGGGCCAGTCGAAGGTCGAGTTTCCCGGGCTGATTTTTAGTCCCAGTCCGCCCCTGCCACAGGAGCATCGTACCGAAACCCATTTTCCCCAGTTCAGTACGGACTTTTGGTTAGATGAAACAAGTCCTTGGAGCGAAGCCGATAAGATCCTGTGAATATTCGGTTTATATGCCACGCTAGCATCTCTGTGAGGCTGGAATTAGGAACAGTGGCGCATCAAGATAAATGCTATCATCATTAACATGTTCAACACACGTCTGCTAATCAGGACTGAACATACAGCTTGAGATTATGGACAGTTTGGCTAGCACTGATACACCGTTCTGAAAAGTGAAAAATTAAGTACTTTATTTGTATAATAACAGTACGGCTCCTCAGAAGTCTGATTATATGGTCTATGAGAAAATGACCTTGAATCTCACTTGATTTATTGCCTCAGCAGCAAACATTTAACTGATGAGTTTATAGCCAATCAAAGGGAAGCATGATGGTTCTTCAGCATGACGGTTCTTCAGAATGACGGTTCTTCAGCATGACGGTTCTTCAGCATGACGGTTCTTCAGAATGACGGTTCTTCAGCATGACGGTTCTTCAGAATGACGGTTCTTCAGAATGACGGTTCTTCAGAATGACGGTTCTTCAGCATGACGGTTCTTCAGAATGACGGTTCTTCAGAATGACGGTTCTTCAGCATGACGGTTCTTCAGAATGACGGTTCTTCAGCATGACGGTTCTTCAGCAGGACGGTTCTTCAGAATGACGGTTCTTCAGCATGACGGTTCTTCAGAATGACGGTTCTTCAGAATGACGGTTCTTCAGCATGACGGTTCTTCAGCATGACGGTTCTTCAGAATGACGGTTCTTCAGCATGACGGTTCTTCAGAATGACGGTTCTTCAGAATGACGGTTCTTCAGCATGACGGTTCTTCAGCATGACGGTTCTTCAGCATGACGGTTCTTCAGAATGACGGTTCTTCAGCATGACGGTTCTTCAGAATGACGGTTCTTCAGAATGACGGTTCTTCAGCATGACGGTTCTTCAGCATGACGGTTCTTCAGAATGACGGTTCTTCAGCATGACGGTTCTTCAGCATGACGGTTCTTCAGCATGACGGTTCTTCAGAATGACGGTTCTTCAGAATGACGGTTCTTCAGCATGACGGTTCTTCAGAATGACGGTTCTTCAGCATGACGGTTCTTCAGAATGACGGTTCTTCAGCATGACGGTTCTTCAGAATGACGGTTCTTCAGCATGACGGTTCTTCAGCATGACGGTTCTTCAGAAGGACGGTTCTTCAGAATGACAGTTCTTCAGAATGACGGTTCTTCAGCATGACGGTTTTTCAGCATGACGGTTTTTCAGAATGACGGTTCTTCAGCATGACGGTTCTTCAGAATGACGGTTCTTCAGAATGACGGTTCTTCAGCATGACGGTTCTTCAGAATGACGGTTCTTCAGAATGACGGTTCTTCAGCATGACGGTTCTTCAGCATGACGGTTCTTCAGCATGACGGTTCTTCAGAATGACGGTTCTTCAGCATGACGGTTCTTCAGCATGACGGTTCTTCAGAATGACGGTTCTTCAGCATGACGGTTCTTCAGAATGACGGTTCTTCAGCATGATGGTTCTTCAGAATGACGGTTCTTCAGAATGACGGTTCTTCAGCATGATGGTTCTTCAGCATGATGGTTCTTCAGCATGATGGTTCTTCAGCATGACGGTTCAATCAATCAATGTTTATTTATATAGCCCAATATCACAAATGTTACATTTGTCTCAGTGGAACAGTCAAAGGACATTTGTTGAATAGTTTTATATAGGACATATTGTAAAATCAATATACTAGATTTGAAACCATGCTTATAAAAAATAATGTGATAAAGAAATATAAACCTGAGGAACGAACATTATAGTGTGTGTATGCGACGTAATATGCTAAGGCATGGCCTACATCTTTTCAGTCTGTATATCTTAAATTGTTTTTGTCATTATTTCAAAAATAAATTACTTGTGATTATTTATTAAAGATTTTACGTGTATTTGAGTTGTACATTAGATAACTAATCCCATTGTATAAACTCTGAGACCTTAAATTGACTAATATCCCGCCAAAGGTGCCCTGTGTTGTTTTAAATGTGTGATCAAATGAATTTCTGCATGAAGAAAACTGGGCTTTTTGCAGCATCATCAGACAGGTTTCAGATCACACCTGGTTTACTACTGCTTAACATTTTTATTTACGCCACGTTCCCTCCATTCCTGTCTCCTGACATCCCAGGATTCCAGACTGGTTCTTTAGGCGGCGCTCCAATGGGATGGCGGTGTCTCCACTTTCTTTCTCCACCTCCTCCTCCTCCTCCACTTTCCTTCTCATCCCTCTCTTCATCCTCCCGTCTCTTTGAGAGGAGGAAGGAATGTGTCCGGCCCTCTGACCTTTCCTCTCCTTGTTTGTGTGAAGGATGCTCTCCGTGAGAATCATTTCACCTGTTTATGGACGGCAGAATCTTTATATTTCCTAAATTACGCTGGTCGACACATAAGAAAGGCGTTTGATTATTGTTTCTGCAGAAATGAGGAGCGCGTCGTGCTCAGTATGTAGTCTCAGTCCAAACTAGGCCATTTAGAAAGTCCACTATAGAGCATTTGGGTGTGACAAAGACCTTCAGCAGATTTGCAGGTTGAGTTTTGCTTTCCTAAAAGACTATATGCGTTTATGGGTCGGTTATGAGACAATGGGCTCGTGGACACTGAAATTCACAAAAGCCGCACCAGTCTTGAGTGTCTTTTTGTAGTTTTGATCATTAGGTGTGTATTTTTTTAACTGTGACGGTTAGTATGGTTCGACGATTTTGAAAAAAATGACTAATTGTGAATATTCTGATTCAAGATTCAAGGCTTTATCGTCATGTGAACCGTAGCTTCAGTGTAGATATGGCAATGAAAAAGTTAAGTCAGACTCCTTTAACAGTGCAACATGAATATATACAAATAAATAACAATAGAAATAAAATAATAACAATAGAAATAAAATGGAAATTGCGATATATGTAATGTTTTTGAATTCACGAAACATTATTCACATTATGATTGAAAAATATAATATAGTGTGTAATGTATATATATTTACACTTTAGTGATTTTTAACTGAACAACTTCCTTTACAATCCTGTTTGTAGGTTTGGACATTTCGTTGCTCCACAAACTTCAATCATCTTTTTTCACATATTGTTTTCTTTACCAAATATTTTGCTTACTGCAATTTGGATAATCCATCATTTCGATGTCCATACAATTGCAATAAACGGTGCACACATAGTTGCCCGTTTCTTAGAAGCTTTCATCTCTGAGTTGAACTGCGACTGGTTGTAATTTGTAGTTTTTTCTGTAGTTGCTAATTGCTTTTTTGTGTCCCTTTCTTGTTGTTTTTTGTCACTTATGTAATTGTTTTATTCATCGCAAAGTTAGTGTTTGTCTATAGTAGTTTAGCAGATCTGTGTAGTTTATTTGCATTTACTTTTGTACTCTTTGTGTGTGTTTTTTTGTCTCTTTTTAATCGTTTTGGTCTCAGCTATTTGTGTCTCTCTGTCATCTTTTTGATACTCTCTTTGCGGTCATTTCGAGGGGCCATGAGTTTGTGAGTTTGTTAAAGTCGCTCAATCTTTATTATTATACTCCGTGAGATCTTTAAACATCCTAGTTTTGAGAATTTAAAATATAGTTTTTCCAATTATAATTCAAAAAGCAGATAACTAAGTAGTTATTTCTATAAAAGAAAAGTATTGAGGGTAAAGTTAGAGTGAGAAGTATTGAGTAACTGTGTTATAACTGAAGAGCTCACTTAAAACACACTGTCATTCTTCATTTCTACGTCTGATTTAGTGCAGTCTGAATAACTTTATCCTTGAAAGAATTATTGAAATTCCTGGCAGTGAATTTTACGACTTTAATATTTGTTCAGACTTTAGGGATGATTCCTTTGTAATTCATGTGAACACACCTGTAACAAATGAGACTGTTTAAATATAATAAATACTCTTTAAATCTCACTTGACACCCTCCTCTTGTCTGAGTGTAACTACATTAGGAGTCAGGTATGAACAAAATGCAGGTATTTAGATAATGCCTGCTTTGTAGTATTTATTTCATAATGATTGACTCGCTTGTTTTACTGTCAATTTGTCAAAACATTACTTATTATGAATTAAATGCAAACTGTAAATTAACTGTAACATTAAGGTAAAGCAATGCAGTCAACAACAACAACTGACATAACTAATTGTATCGTCTTGATTTAGTAAATATTATCCTCAATAAAAGTAATTTAGTCAATACAGTGAGTAATCTCCATTTAGCACATCTTCATGAGGGCAGAAGATCTGTTGTAAGGGTTTCGTGAGGCAGGACCCAAGACCAGCAAAAAGAGGGGAGGCAGGTATGGGAGGGTAAACAACAGGTGAGCTTTTATTAAATTTAAATCTGGTATAACACAAAAACAGCCGAGGTTGGACAAAAGGGAAAGTGACAAACACATCTAGAACAAACCAGGAGGACTTGGAGGACACAGGAGGGCAGACGAAGGAAATCCAGAGGACGGACGAAAGACCAGGAGACAAGAGAACAACCATGGGAACAACATCGACAATCCAACAGAGAACACTAAGGAAAGCCAGACTAAAAACACACAAGGGTAATAACCAGGCAAGACACAGCTGGGGAGGGGGGGTGAGACACAAGACAATCAGACACAGGAGGGAAGAAACCAGGAGCAAATCAATGTCACAATAAAACAGGAAACTGAACACAAAACTTCTGTCAGTTTATTTGAGTATCCACCCAATTGTTCAGACTGAAGTATCTTAAGAATGCTGACATTATTTTTGGTTTAAACACTCTCTATAAATGATGTTGGTGAAATCCTGACATCAGGCCAAAATTCCTGTGCAAACTTTGCTTTAAAAACATCTGAAAAGCCATTGATATCACTCTCAGATTTACTTTGTGTTAAAACCTCTTAAGCCCCACGGACCCGGTTCCGGGGCCGAAATCGCGTCATTTGCTGGAAACAACGTCTAAGGAACCTTAATATTAAATAAACTATGAATATTTTATATCCATATGACGGGGAAAAACTAATTTAACTGATCTTTTTCATTTATTTTTATTTTTTAAAACACACAATGCTTACAGTGAGCCTCTGAATTAGCCCCGAGCGAAAAATGCTAACCTATTACTGCACCGAAAATCACTCCTAGCTCCCTTATTACTTATCCTAGCTGCACATCCAACACATCGTTTATGATCGTAAAGACACAGAATCTAACGGTGCCCACCTCAACACTGAAAGATACAAACTCGCGACGTTATCAACAAAAACGTACATCAAAACATGTGGCGCTAGGTAGCCTACAACGCTAACATGGCTTACCTTGGTTTTGTCTGGTCTAAACTGGTCTTCAATGGCATTAAAACGGTAACAACGATGATGTAGTTAATCCATAGGTTAATATCCAATGTGGCTGTGTCCCCTTTGAAATGTTCTGATAATCTATAAGCAATAACACTGCAATTCCGTTTTCAAACATCAGAGCAGGCCATTCCTACGCTCTGTAGCAAGATTGAATTCTCAAAGTCACTACCTTTTTTTAACATGAGTGTGTGCGGGGAGATTCCCCTTGGATTCTATTGGCTCTAACGGTTAGAAAGAGATGTCACATGTCAAAATCGAAGAAGGGGGGCCAGCGATAAGGAAAATCCACCCAAATGGCCCCAGAAGAGGTTTGTTTTGCTAAATCTGTCTAGAAAGGTCAAATATCACTTGTTTTGCATCAATCTTGATACAGGGTACTTATTATATGTTGTACTTTGGATTCCTAACGCTTTTAGTCTACTAACCCATCATCCAAGGTTAGTTTTCACTATAAGTACAAAATATCTTTTGGACAGACACTATAATTTACAGTTTTTTACCATGTTCAATCTGAATTTTGTTTAAAATAAAAAACATCTATATTGATTCTGACTTTTCTAAATCCAACTCACAGGTTTATCATTACTTTGAGAAAAAAGATTATTAATGTAACCCTTTTAGAAGGGAAGATATGGTCATTTGTTCTGGGAATGTCATTTTCGAGCCTGAGACCTGAAAAACAGGCTTGGGGCTTCAGAGGTTTTAAGTGTTTGCAACTCTCTAAACTAAGATTATAGCTGCCTTCATGTTCAGGTTGAATTTTGACATATTTTGGTAACAATCTCACTTACCTGCAAAGTCATCCAAAAAATCAGATATGTTCAATACTTTAGTTACTAATAAAATACCTGAAATGTTATTCCTCTCAGCCTCAGCAGGATTTAGTGTTTAGTGGTTGCATGCTAACTCTAAAATGAAATTATACCTTTCTAAATCAGAAATAAATTACTTTATTTATACCAGAGAAATTGGGTTTTGTGATAGTTGCTCCATTTCAGAATTAAATAAATTAAAGATACGTTTTTCAAAAGAATAGAAAAATGTACATAAGCAAATGAAGCTAAAGTAAGAATGTGCAACAAACAGATAAAATGAAATAAATATATTTATCTAAATATAAAAGAAAACAAAACGTTACATATACATACAAACATTCAGTATAAATGGCCACATTTTAGTACAATAAATATTGTTTATATTACAGTACATATATTGGTAAATGAGTAATAAGAAGAACCTTTCTTTTTAAAGATAGCTGCAGATTTTATTGCTCTACCTCTTACTACTCTTTTTAACCTCTCCCTCAGCACTAACACAATTCCAAAACTGTGGAAGTCAGCGTATGTCCTGCCTTTGCTAAAAGGAGGGGAGGCCAGCTTATTAAATAACTATAGGCCAATCTCTAAGTTGTCAGTTCTGGCTAAGGTTCTTGAACGCTTAGTGAGTGAACAGGTAAAGGTGTTTTTATGTAACAATGACATCCTGTCTAAACATCAGTCAGGCTTCAGAAAGCAACACAGCACCATCACTGCCACAATGAAAGTGGTGAATGATGTGGCGAGTAATTTAGATAATAAGCAGAGTTGTGCAGCTCTATTTATTGACCTGTCCAAAGCGTTTGATACCGTCGATCATCACATTTTAAAGCAGAGGCTGGTCAGTATAGGCATATCCAGCCATGCAGTGGGTTGGTTTGTGAACTACCTCTCTGAAAGGTCCCAATGTGTTCACTTTGATGGGCTGTCTTCTGAGTGGTTAAACATTGCTAATGGTGTTCCTCAAGGTTCTGTTTTAGGTCCACTTTTATTCTATATCAACAGTTTAGGTGAAAATGTGGATGAAGCTACTTTACATTTTTATGCTGATGATACCGTGATGTATTGTGCAGGCCCCTCCATTCAGGAGGCTGGTGTTAAATTACAGGCTGTTTTTAACATTATTCAGACTCAGCTCTCTGAACTAAAGCTTCTTTTAAATGTTGAGAAAACCAAGGTAATGCTCTTTTCTAAAGCTAAAAAGACACCAGAGCCTGTTTTAGATATTGTAACTACGCAAGGAATACAACTTGATGGTTACCTGTTACAAATACCTAGGTATCTGGCTTGATGATTGTCTCACTTTTAAACTTCATGTCAATAACCTGCTTAAAAAGCTGAGGGTTAGGCTAGGTTTCTTTTTCAGAAACAAGTCCTGTTTCTCGCTTGAGGCCAGGAAAAGGCTCTGTGACCTTTTTACCTGTGCTGGACTCTGGTGATTTGATGTATATGAATGCACCTGCCAATTGCCTGGTAAAGTTAGATGCTGCGTATCACAGCGCGCTAAGATTTGTGACAAACTGTAAAGCATTAACCCATCACTGTACCCTGTATGCAAGGGCTGGTTTGCTTTCACTAATGGCACGTTTCCACTGCAGCGGGGTAGCCCCGTTTAAGCGTCCCTAAGCGTCCTCGCTATGGCCTCGGGCTGCCTCGCTGGCCGGCCCAGGCCGTGGCGCATTTCCATTACAGTTTAGGACCTGGGGTAGCAACGCAGTGTAGGCGGGGCGATCGGCTTTGTTTTTGTTCACATTTCGAGTTGTTCCGTCGAGCTCCCGCTGGATTTGATCATCCCCAATGAGATGAAGGAACGTCGTCACCTCCTCGGTCGACCACGGTGTGCTTTTCTTAGAAGTAGCCATTTTTGTAGCTCCTCCGTTTACAAAATGCTGTGTATAAAAATGCTGCAAGCTTGCTTCTAGATATATATGCGACGCTAGGGATGAACTCGCGCACTCTTGTGACGATTCTCTCTGACCAATCAGCAGTCGAGAGTGTTGACGTCACTAGTTCAGCCCTGGCCCTGGTCTGAGGGAACCACGATTTTATGAGGCCGGAAAAAGAGGGAAAAAGTACCCGCTGGCCGGTACTAGGCTATATGGAAACGCCACCAAAAACCGGCCTGGCCGCTTGAGGACGGTTAAGGACGCTTAAACGGGGCTACCCGCTGCAGTGGAAACGCGCCATAACTGTACGGAGGCTCAGTCACTGGTAAATGTTTATATACAAAGCCATGTTAGGGAAACTTCCATCTTATATCTGCTCCCTGATCTCACGGCGAATTGTAAGTGGCTACTGCCTGAGATCGAATGCTGTGGTTTTATTAAATGTGCCAACTGCTAGGACTGTCTTAGGGAAGACAGCTTTTAGATGCGCAGCTCCTCTGTCTTGGAATAGTCTGCAAATTAAATGGAAACTGAGCAATCTGGTGCCACTAAATGTTTTTAAAGCTCGGTTGGATGCTACTCAATCGGAAGCTGTTGGTACCTGTTTATGTGGATAATTATGTAAATGATGCTGTATGATGTCCTTTTGTTGTTCTATTTATGTTTCATGTGGAACTACTTAAGCAGGTCTCCCTTGAAAAAGAGATCAATGATCTCAATGGGATTTATCTGTATAAATAAAGGTTTGAAATTAAATGAAATGAAGAAGCTGTATAATTAATACATAATGATGGTAATAATGAAACCAAGACCACTGGCCAAACAGAAATACAGTCAGATAAAGAGTAGAGCAGGAAACGACTGATCGCAATGTTTAACAACTCACCAAAAAATCTGATATGTTCAATACTTTAGTTACTTATAAAATACCTGAAAAACTAATATAATTCCTATCAGCCTCAGCAGGATTTTGTATTTAGTGCTTACATGCTAACACACTAAACTAATATTATATATGAAGCTAACATCAGAATGTGCAACAAAAGTTAAAATAAAGATATTTAGCCAAACATAAAAGGTTAAAGTGAAAGGAAATCAAATAAAGTATGAATGTGCACCTTTTAGTACAATACATATTGTTTATATTACAGTACATATATTGGAAAATGAGTAATAAGAAGCTGTATAACTAATACATAATGATCGTAATAATGAAACCAATAACCTAACCCTAACGTCCACACGGCAGCGTGCGTTGAAGCTTGCCGGTGGGCGTCTCTGGCGTGCGACCAACAACCAATCACATTAATCTCCCGCCCCGGACACACAAGCACACGGTTTGATTGGCTAGCGCTTGTACTGGCATATGATTTGATTAGCTGGCGCTTCCGTCGACGCTTCAAAAGTTTAACTTTTCTCAACTTTCGAAGCGAGCAACGGAAGCAGAGCGACGCGACGGAACCACAATGCAGGTCGGCAAAGCGTGACGTCAGCCCATTCAAAGTGAATGAGAAGCGTCTCCGTTGAAGCACTGCCGCTGCCGTGTGGACGGGCCATGACAGAAATACAGTCGGATAAAGAGTAGGGCAGGAAAGGACTGATAGCAACAAATTCATTTGGGTTGAGTTCATGTTTTTGGTGTTATATCAGTTGCTAAATAATGTGCACTGATGTGTTTGACCCGCACCAGAAAACAGCGTCCAAATATGCACTTTCATGCAAACTCCAAATTCCATTCACTGCCAGTTCGGGCCCTGTGAGCCATACATAATGCATATTCTACATATTCTACATATCCTACATGTCAGCCACACATTGCTGATGAAATCCCTCGATTTATGGAGCAGAGTCACCCATTGAGGAATGTCTGCAGACACAGGCCCTGGTAGTTCTAAATATAACTCTGCCTTTCGTTTTCTGCTGTTTAACCGTTTACATATTTCACATGTTGGCTCTTCTTTTATCAATCCTCGGACATTGGGATAAGAAAAAGCTGGATGGCGACTATTTTAAGACATTCCTCGATGACTCATCGTTATTTTACATTTCCTACATGGATCGTTTCCTGCTTATTTGATAAAAGTTCTGTCTATGAATGTCCTGGATCTCCTTCATATCAGTCTGGCTGCCTTTCTACTGACTCATAGGATCGGGGAATAGTGGATTACAAGTGAGAGGATAACGTAATCAGGTTGGGCGGTTTCATCAAGACAAAAGCGATCAGATTACTGTTACGTTTCTAAAACTAGCAGGGTTCAAAAAGAGCATATAGTGTTTGTTGTAGAAGGATCAGATGTTATTTTTTCTCTGTAAGCTGTAAACTTTTCTGTCGTCTAACGGCACGTCCACGCGGTTCCGTCGCGTGCTTCACTTTGAATGGGACGACGTCAAGCTTTGCCGAACTGCATTGTGGTTCTGTTGCGTCGCTTTGCCTCCGTTGCTCGCGCTGAAAGTTGAGAAAAGTTCAACTTTTCAAGCGTCGACGGAAGCGCCAGCCAATCAAACCATAGTACAAGCTCTAGCCAATCAATTAATGTGATTAATGTGATTGGTTGTTGTTCGCGCACCAGACACGCTCCCACCAGCAAGCTTCGCCCTGACGGAACCGCGTGTTACCGTAATAATTTAACAGTACGTCCACAGGGCAGCGTGCGTTGAAGCTTGCCGGTGGGCGTGTCTGAAGCTCGACCAAAAACCAATCACATTAATCTCCCGCCCCGGACACACAAGCACGCGGTTTGATTGGCTAGAGCTTACTGGCATATGATTTGATTGGCTGGCGCTTCCGTCGAAGCTTGAAAAGTTGAACTTTTCTCAACTTTCGAAGCGAGCAACGGAGGCAAAGCGACGCGACGGACCCACAATGCAGTTCGGCAAAGTGTGACGTCACCCCATTCAAAGAGAATGGGAAGCGTCTCCGTTGAAGCAACGCACGCTGCCGTGTGGACGTGCCGTAAGCGTGAATCTATACGTCTACTGCCTGAATCTGCTTTTTGAGAATTTTTATTTTTTACACATGGCCCTAATCATCTTCTTTAAAAAATTATCAGAATCCCTTTTTACTTTAGATTTTTTTACAAAATTCTGCCTTATTTTTCAAAATGTCGATTTTAATTCTCGAATTATTTTTGATTTTTTCATCACTTTTAACATTTGAAAAAATTATGACTTTTTGAAAAAAATTATGACTTTTTGAAAAAAATTATGACTTTTTTGAAAAAGATCTGACTTTTTTCCAAGTTTTGATTTATTTTCAGAATCTGAGTGGATCAGATGTTATATCTTCTCTGTAATCTGTTCTGTTCTCTAATACTTGCAATAAGTGTGAATCTAATCTCCTACTGCCTGAATCTGCTTTATGGTTTTCACTTTCTTTGGTTCATTTGTTCTGTTTTCAATTCAGCAGGTGAACCCATATGTTCATAACATAGTGTGTGTGTGTGTGTGTGTGTGTGTGTGTGTGTGTGTGTGTGTGTGTGTGTGTGTGTGTGTGTGTGTGTGTGTGTGTATGTGTGTGTGTGTGTGTGTGTGCTTAACTGTGTGTGTTAAACTAAAATGGAGCATTTTCTGTGAGCTCAGATGTATTCGTTGTTAAACTGCAGTATGTGCTCATGTGTTTCATTGTTTGTCTATAGGCTGAATATGCTCAATAAAAGCAGGTTTTCCTATAAATTGATCATAAATATCTTGGTTTCTTCTTGTCTAAGGTCACATTGTTCTGTTGTCTTATATAATACACATAAGTAAAAAATATCTTATTGATATTTATTTTCTCTTATTATTATATTTGTTTGCATTGCATTTGATGAAGAGGTTATCCAAAAGTGACAATCCTTAATGAAAGGCAGGTTTTCCTATTAATACAATCATCTTTGATCCTAAATATCTTGGTGTGTACTCAGATTAGGTTGCCGATTATATTTACAGGAAATTAGTAATCATAACAGAATGTATTTTCCCAACCCTACTGACTCATTTATCATTTAGCATCATCGATGAGACACCATTATCCACTCCTTAGGAGCTTTAAGAAGCCCCAAAACTTCAGAAAATCCACAAATCCACCATCACCTGGGCCTCTGGAAAAACATCTGGGGGGAAAGTCGACAATAAACCGTTGATTTACACCAATTAGATAATCTGAACAGGATGGATTCTGGGTAAAGCGCCCGCTCCTGTCAGATTAAGGTGGGACGGGTTAACGTCTGTCTCCCCCCTTTCTCACCTCCTCATCATCCCTTCAACCCCCCTTCATCTCCCAGGGCTATATATTGGAGGTCGTCTGCATCTTAAGCATCATCACGCAGACATTCGCTGGCAAACACACACACACACGCACACGCACATACACACACGTGTCTGTTTGACTGAGCGGACGGAGAGCAGACTCCAGCCATGAGGGTCCTGTTGAAGCTGATCCTGGTTCTGTGTTACGTCCAGAGGGGCGAGGGCCACTCTCTGCCATCGTTGATTGGTGAGTCCTGGGTGGGTTATTTTTGGGTTTTTTGTCAATTGTGTTTTATCATAATTTAGTTTTTGTTATCTTTAATATATATATTTTTTGGTATCTTTCATTTTTGTTTTAATGCATGCCACATGAAGCTGTCTTTGGCTCAATGTGAATGTCCCCTCTGTGGGACTAATAAAGGTATTCTGATTCTGAAGGGAGGGTCGTGACCTCTGACCGTTTGGCTAAAGTCTTGCTTTGAGAGTAATGTGTTAAATATGGCTTCTATGACACAAATGTAGACTTTTTCGGCGTCTTGAGAAGTTGTTCCGATTGTAAAATACTCGCATCTGAGCTTGATATTGTTTACTGTTTCATTCAGGGAATTTAACTTTTTGTCGTTTTTTGTTGTAACTTTATCGATACACATCTTTTGCACGTCTGCCTGTGCTTTTTTAAAGAGGCCCTATTCTGCTTTTTGGGAGGCTCGCGACCTGTGACCGTTTGGCTAAAATCTTGCTTTGAGAGTACCGGTAATGTGTTAAATATGGCTTATGGAAATAATATATACTTTTTGGCATCTTAAGAAGTGGCTCTGAGTGTAAATTACCCGCATTTAAGCTTGATATTGTTTGCTTTTTCATATATTTTCTACCAGGGAATTCAACCTTTTTGTCATTTGGATTGTCTATTGTGTATTTTGTTATCTTTCAAATATAAAAACATACTGCACGTCTGTCCGTTTCCCCTTCCCTGTAGTGTGTTCTATAGGTTTGTGTGCATGTAAATGGTCTGCAAAGGCTAAAATCCCTGTGTTCCTCCAGAGGGAGTTTCTCTCACCCCTGAAATGCCTCCATTGGACTCCTTTGTTTACTTGAACATAGTGACATCACGATGAAACACTCACGCTAGCACTCCAACATATTGTACGTGATAGGCTAAGGGGTGGGACATCTCTAAGAGGTTGACCAATCACAACAGAGGCGGCCAGCTAACCAATCAGAGCAGACTGGGCTCTGGTTTCAGACAGAGGGTGAAGATGAGCAGAATATGTCCTTTTTTTTTTCTCTCTAAATTGTGGGGTTTCTTTGTGAGTTTTTACCCGTTGCTGTGAGGGTCCAAAGACAGTCTGCTGTACACAGTGTAAAGCCCCCTGAGACAAATGTGTAATTTGGGTAATTACGCCCCTGGCCAACTTGTTGCCCTACGTCAGATTGTGTTATGAGGCCCCGGGTCTGTACACAATTCGTCACTCACGGGTCGCGAGTGGGGGGGGGGGGGGGGGGGGGGGGGGGGGGGGGGGGGGGGGGTAGAGCACGCTCGTGAACTGTTAGTGCCGGGGCCTCGCTGCGGGGAAATTGTGGTGTGCATTATTGTGCCGCATTTGCGCATTGGATGAGGCCCTACGCACTCTGTGTTCTGCGTGTAGGGAGGGGCGGCCCTGATTACGCCATATGAATAAAATGTGATTGATTGATTGAATTCTGTTCATAAGATTTGACACTTTCTTCCTTTTCCAGATCACAAACAAGAAACAGCATCTTCTTCACACAACGGGGATGAATCTGCTGAAGCTTTTGCACTCGGAGCATCTGGACTCGTAGCATCTGAACTTGGAGCTTCTGGGCTCGGAGCATCCGAACTTGGAGCTTCTGGACTCGGAGCCTCTGGACTCTTAGCCTCTGATCCCTCCCCCGCTCCCCTCGTCCCGGCCCGGTCTCGCCGCTCCGCCGTGGCCTCATCGTGCGGCCTGCGCTCCGTACTGCTTCAGGTCCGGCACCTGGGCCTCGGCTACGACTCGGACGAGACGGTCCTCTTCAAGTACTGCAGCGGGACGTGCCCTCACGCTCGCAACAACCACGACCTGACGCTCAGCAACCTGCTGCAGAGCGGCGTGCTGCCCGGAGACGTGAGGGAGCACCACCACGCGCCCTGCTGCCGGCCCACGCTGCACGAGGACATCGCCTTCCTCGATAACTCCCACCGCTGGCACAAGGTGGAGAAGCTGTCGGCCGCCGGCTGCAGCTGCGTGGGCTGAGCGTGGGTCATTTAAACGGGGAAAAAGGGATGTATTGGGACAATTTGTGAGGATACGTTTGTATCATAGTGTAATGATGAGTTGTAATCTAAATGACAGCTGAAACCTGTTCTTGGGAGCTTATTTATGTCAAAATGAATGAGCTAACATCTAAGCTATTTTCCCTCTCACTTGCAGGTGAGACCTCATGAATCTTGGTTGGTCCTTTAAAGGTATCCTATCATGCTATTTGATTATTCAAACGAGGGGAAAGGGATGCATTGGGACCATTTGTGAGGACACATAAACAAAGTCTTTATTGTGAAATCATGAGATTATCCACAGACCTCTTTGTGGAAAATGTCTTGAAATAACTATTCTTTAACCCTAAGTTACATCTCCTATCATGCTATTTAGCGTGGGCGTAAAGCCAGTCCATATTTCCGATATTGCGTCATATCAGCAGCAAATCTGGATCAGCTCCGTTGTTCCCACGTTTGTTGAGATTTGGGTACTGAGGAAAAGAGAGGGTTTTGTTTTCTGACACCGGGAACACATATTTATATATAAAGGACATCGAAAAGTGCATTTTGCATGATAAGAGACCTTTAAACGGGGGAAGGGGATGCATTGGGACAATTTGTGAGGATACGTTTGTATCAGTGTCTGTAAATGATGAGTTGTAATCTAAATGACAGCTGAAACCTGTTCTTGGGAGCTTATTTATGTCAAAATGAATGAGCAAACTTCTAAGCTATTTCCCCTCTCACTTGCAGGTGAGTTCTCATGAATCCAGGGTTGTTGATTTAAGTGTTTTGACTTCAGCTGGTGATCTAACGGGCCTCAACGGGATTAGAAGTTTACGACCGTTGGCGGTTGCAGGCTTTAAAGAAGTACTCCCATAGCAGAAAATATGGCTCTTATTTTAGTTCATGGACAGTTTGCAGAGTGAAGGGAGTTTTTCTCATCTGACGTTGGCAATAAATATAAAATAAGTTATTAGAAAAGAGCCCGGCAAATGCAAGCTGCCTTATTACGATACTAGTTTTCTGACAAAAAGGTGAAACTGAAACGAGACATTATTCAACTACAAGCTACTTGATTGTTTTTGTAAATAAGCTGTATTTATTTTAATTCTTAAGTGCAATTGTGGGGTTATTAGACGATGGATTCAATGTACGAAGCTGCGTACAAACGACACAGCTGAGTGAAGTTCTTTAAAATTCAGACTGATTCGTAAAAAAAAATGTATTTATGTAAGATAAGTTATTTATTTATTTGTTGCCATTCTTTTGTCGTGCTGATTAACTTATTTTGTAATATGTTCATTGTGTGTTCTGCTCCTAATAAAGACACCTTTGTACAGAACAGTGTTGGCGATTAGTATAAAGAGAGAAATGACATGATGTGTACTCAGAGAAAAACTGGTTTATTTAACGTTTTGTACAAAAATAGAAGTTTTACACACAGACAAAAATCAAAGTCGAGTTCAAATAACTATCATCCACTTAAATCCAAATCCACGTCATGTTTTCTGTACATTTGTGAACAAAGCCTCTAAAAAGTTGTTTTTGTATCAAACTGCAATAGCTTTAATCTTAGGAGAATTACATTTTAATGAAGAAATGAACCAATAAGATCATCTAGATATCTGAAGTTATCTAAATCAAAGCAGTAGATTTCAATAACTCACTTCTTGGAACAAAATGACAATGTTTAGGCCAATTACACGTCACAAACACTGCTTTTGAGACTTCAGATTTATGTTTTCTGAATATTCTTATTTCTTTCCAACGACGCCTTGTGACTCAAAAACTAAACATGGAAGTAAGAGGTTTTTATGCCACCATGAGGTCGATGGTGTTAAAAGTTGAGTATTTAATTGTTATGATAGAAAATACAATCTTCTCATGATGCAAACTCATATTTCCTCCACCTCTACGTGGCAATGGCCTCCTCCTCCTCCTCCTCCTCAGGCTCCGCCCCCCACACCTGGACACGCCCCTCCATGGCGGTGAGGAGGCGGGTCTCTGTGGGGTGGAAGGACAGTGATTGGACGGCAGCTTTCCCCACAGGAAGCTTCAGCGTCAGAGATCCCTGCAGGAAGAAATACAGCACATGCTTTCAGAACAATAACAATGTCTGTTTCTAACAGAAGGTTAGACATTATTTATCAAACATTTGGTGGATAAATGTCTCATTTTGGAGTGAAAATATAAGGATTTGCTAGCTATTTCTTTGTTAACTTAAAGGTGGGGTAGGTAAGTTTGAGAAACCGGCTCGAGATACACTTTTTGTTATATTCCATGGAATGCTCTTAACATCCCGATAGCAATGAATATCTGAAGTGCTTTGACAACAAATCCATAAAAACATTTCATCTGTGGAAGCCGTGGTGCTGTAAAAAGTACAATTGCCGCCCTGTCTGTCAGCCTTCCATCTCGTGCACGCACAAATGTATCTCGTGCCCTCATTGGGCGTGCCGTCATTGGGCGTGCATTGCAGCAGTACTTCAATGACTCGCCAGCAACAGGCGGCCACTTTCACCAGTCTGCTGACGTCCTGTGCGCGTTCATGTGTGTTGGAGGAGGTGCTCTGTAAGGAAGTCTGAAGGAAGGGGCGGATTCTTTTCGGCTGTGTACTTTCAAATTTTAGTGCACTCGAGCCGGTTTCTGAAACTTACCTACCCCACCTTTAAGAGGGAGAGTTTCGAAAATCAAAAGACATTTCTTACTATACTTTTGTGCTAGGTCTTCCTTCTCTCCACTATAACAGAAGTAAATGGCACTCGGCTTGTTGTCAAAGTGGCAAAAACAACATATTTTAAAAAACTCAGCAAAGTTTTTATTGTGAAATCATGACCTGGTCAAGATCACCCACTGTTTGTGAAAAATGTCTTGAAATGACTATTCTTAAACCCTACTGTTTATAAGTTAAGGTTGTGTAAAATGCTAAAGGTAACCCATTCTATAAAATGCACGATGAGGCTGAATGAAAGCGTGCCTCCACCAGGTCCCAGCAGTACACGCGTCATGTATCTCAAATCTGGTGGATAAATGTCTCATTTCGGATCCCTGAAAAGATAAAAGTGTGCACTAATAGCCAACTAGCTATTTTTTTGTCAACTTAAAAAGGGAGAGTTCACCCTTCTTCCAACTATAGTACTAGGTCTGCCTTCTCTCCAATATAATAGAAGTAAATGGCACTCGGCTTGTTGTCAAAGGGGCAATAAAAAAAACATTTGAAAAACTCAACAACGTCTTAATTGTGAAATCAAGATCATCCACAAACTTATTTGTGAAAAATGTCTTGAAATAACACATTTTAAAGCCAACTGTTTGTAAGTTAGGTTGTGTAAAATGAGGCTGAATGAAGCGCACCTCCACCAGGTCCCAGCAGTACACGTGTCCGTCCTCTGAGCAGCTGAGCACGTGAGTATCTTTACCGGAGAGACAGCAGTCCAGCTTATAGCCCTTCATCTTGTGTCCCGTATACCTGAGAGACAGACAAACAGACAACATGAACTTTCTATTTTTAAACTGTATTTTCCTTTTTCATAAACAACACAAACAGTGACAAAGACAAGTGTGCAGGTTGTCCATTTGTTTTACTAGGAGGAACCCCCCCCCCCCCCTACAGAATAAGACTAGATTAATAAAACAAAAACATTTAAAATGATAGACAAACAGATGGTTGAAATCACAGCACAGAGATACATGTTAGTCATGGTTGGCTATAGTTAATGTGTTATACTGTAATTCAGTTTAAAAATTAAAAGATAAAAAATGAGGAATCAGTTAAGGCCCTGTCACACTGTCCCGAAATTTACTCCCGATGGACACACGAATATGGAATTGTGAATTTCGCACGAAGATGGCCCCGAACCACACACGAAGGCAACATTTACATTACATTTAAGACATACAACTGCAATGAAAGTACCAAAAACAATTATGTTACAGTACTATGATACTGTACTGATATCTTCAGACTTTGTTCTTTACTTTATCCGTCTTTATATGTAGAAAATATTACGTTTTCTCCGTAATGTTGTTTCCATAACAACAACAACTTCCTGTCAACTGTCCTTCAAAATAATATATTATATCCTTTTTAGTTTCACAGAACACAAATTGGGTTATTTACATAATATATTTACATGATTTTGTTGTGCAATAAAAAACCCGATGGACACACGATAAAGGAAATGTTCAAATTCGGCTGTGATCGTAGCAACATCGGGCCATTCGTGAGGGCATCTTAAGCCATCGTATGACCGCCGGTGGAGTTTCTCAGGCTCCGGCAGCAACTTCGTGAGCGGTGGCAAAATCTTTGGCATGCCAAAAAATTGCCGAAGGACCTTGAGAAGGTTCATTTTCGTGTGTCAATTTTGCCCTTCGTAAGGGCATCGTGAGGGCATCGTGTTATCATCGGTGCCATCGGGCATTCGCCCCGATCAGAGTGAGGGCGAATGCACCGATGATAACACGAAGATGACACGATTTGACAAGATGCCCTCACGAGTGCCTTACGAAGTTGCCGCTCACGAAGTTGCTGCCGGAGCCTGAGAAACTCCACCGGCGGTCATACGATGGCTTAGATGCCCTCACGAATGGCGCGATGTTGCTACGATCACAGCCGAATTTGAACATTTCCTTTATCGTGTGTCCATCGGGTGTCAATTTCAGGACAGTGTGACAGGGCCTTTAGGGAAGAGCACACAGATTCAAACTTTCCATGTACGTTAAAATTGGTTTCCATGTCCTATAACATTTGCAAGTGAAGCCATGTGTGGAAACTTCGTAAGTTCTGTCACCCACTGGACATGAGTGGGAGACGCCTCCTGCTTCCGCCTCATAAGTATAAGTCGCCTAGCAATTAGGGACAGGTTCTAACTTTGACAGATGAGAGTGAACACGACTCACTCTCCCAGCATCTCCCCGGTGCTTTTGTCCAGCAGTCTGACGGTAGAATCCAGACTGGAGCTCAGAGTGCACTGACCGTCCTGACTGAAACACACACATGTGATGGGACCTGCAACACACACACACACACCATGTATACATCACTTCAGGGGACATTACATTGACTTGCATGCGTTTCCTGGAGACTCATCCTAACCTTAACCATAACCAACACATGCCTAACCCTAACCCTAACCCTTAACCTTAACCCTAACCAAGTCTTCACCCTAAAATTAATGATTCCCCTTATGGGGACCTCCAATTTGTCCCCATAAGGGCGGCGAGTCCCCACACGTGACTATGTAAACAGATTTAGGTCCCCACAAGTATAGTAATGCTAGGCCACACACACACACACACACTGCATTTTGTAGTACTGCTAGTGGTGAATGCTGAAATGCATCATGAATTACTCACTGCTGATGAAGTCCACGTGCAGCTGTCCCTTCCTCAGGTCGTAGCGCCGCACTCTGCCGTCCACAGACCTGAACGTGAGACAATAACAGGAGGATATTTCAAAACAGAGCCACGGTGACGATTTATGATCGATGTAATCTTCAAATGAACTGTATTTAATGTCAGGAAGTGATTGTGTTCTGACCCGGTGAGCAGCTCGTGCTGAGCCACCTTCAGGCTGCTGACGCCGTCTCGAGCCTCGTCCAGAATCTGGATCGGATCAAACCTCCTGGAGCGAGTGTCCCAGCTACGAACTGTCCCATCAAGAGAGCCTGCAACACACACCCCCACACACACACACACACACACACACACACACACACACACACACACACACACACACACACACACACACACACACACACACACACACACACACACACACACACACACACACACACACACACACACACACACACACACACACACACACACACCCACACACACACACACACACACACACACACACACACACACACACACACACACACACACACACACACACACACACACACACACACACACACACACACACACACACACACACACACACACACACACACACACTTTGAGGAAGACTGTCTCTCACTCACTCGCCCTTTCTTTCAATTAGCAAGCCCCCACCTTTCCTAGTCCGCCCCCTAAATCCATCACAGCACGATGGGGTCTAATCGCCAAAGTTTAATATATATTGCCCTTTGTTTACACGGAAATCGCACTAAACTAACTAGAAGTCTCTACGGAATGATGTTTTGTGCATTCAAGGTATTTAACACGAAGACTCACCAGAGAAGATGACAGACGCCTCCTCGTTGAACTGGACACAGTTGACTTTCTGTAAGACAGTTAGGTGAGAACAAACATTCAGAGTTAAACATTAAGAGAGTTTAATAGACAGGACAAAAACCAAACTGAAGTACAGTATCGGTTTCAGACTGACCCCAGCGTGACCTCTGAGTTTACGAGTGACCTGTCCCGTGGCCACGTCCCAGAGAATCAACGACTTATCAGAGCTGCAGGAGCACAGCTGGCTGTTGTCAAAGGAACTGGTGAAACAAGACAAATAATAAACATTATTTATGCAGCATGTTGCGTCCAGGTGGAATTGAACACCATCTGTATCTTTATTATGCATTCAGATTACCATCTAATGAACATTTGTAAATATGAAGTAATGGAAAGGATGGTCTGCTATTTTTACAGAATGCTATTTACTGTTTCAAATGCTTCTTAAATGACTGCACTCACTACTTTAATGTACTGTGTATTGATCAAATAAACTACAAAAAGGTACAGTACTGTCAAATGAAATATGGTTTACAGTGGCCTTCATTTTCAAACAGTATTTCAAATCCAGCTGCATCTAGAGTGCAAATAGGCTTCTTAAAGGTGGGGTAGGTCATTTTGGAGAAACCGGCTCGAGTGCGCTAGAATGTGAAAATACACAGCCGGAAGAAATCTGCCCCTTCCTTCAGACTTCCTCACAGAGCCCCTCCCCCAACACACACGAACGTGCACATGACCAATGAGGGCACGAGATGAGTTTGTGCACAGATGGAAGGCTGACAGGCAGGTAGGCCATCCAGTTATATTTTTTAATGTATTTATTGTCAAAGCATTTCATGTATTAGATTAGATTAGAATCTTTAATGACCACACAGCCAGGCTGGTGGAATTCGTGTTCAGTGCAGAGTATTACAGCTTGTTCCATACAATTCAACATACAATAAACAGACAATAGAAAGTACAACACACAGCACAAAGACATATAACCTAAAGATCAAGGTGTGGTGGATTGTTATTGTTCATTGGGGTTATTTAGAGTCCATTTCGTGTCCGTATTGCAAAGGAGAAAAAGCTGTTTTTGAAGCGGGCGGTTTCGGCGGACAGTGACCTGTAGCGCCCCCCTGAGGGCAGAAGTTGGAGGACATGGTGACCTGGGTGGGAGGGGTCAGAAATGATTTTCTTTGCCCTTGTGACAGTTCGTTGGTGGTGAAGTGATTCGAGTGATTCATTGCTATCGGGATGTTAAGAGTATTCCATGGAATATAACAAGTGTTTCTGAAGTTAACTACCTACCCCACCTTTAAGTGCATTTCTAAACTTTGAACAGGCCTGAAAATAAACAGTAGGGTATCATTGCGTAACAAATACAACATAATAATATTTCCTCATATATTATCGTGTATTAGTAACCCCATAATGTACACTGAAAACAGACTTCTGGAGTATTATTTAAAAAGCATTTATAAAGGAATGACATTTACACTATCAGACTAGACTATCAATGCCTGGAATAGATTAGATATATTGTTTTTTTCCACATGGTGTCATGTATGATAAGAAGGGAAATGAACAGAGTTGCCAAGCTTCTTGATTATTACAAGTCAATAACGTTCACTGCATTGGTTTGTACATAACTCCAAGCTTTGTGAATCCCTGTGTGCATTTTGGCTGCATACGTCTGATTAAACCTCCCTGCCACACTATGGAAGAGGCTGTAATAGAAACTCTCTCACCCGTCAGCGTCCAGCACATCGTATCCATGCCCGCTGTACGTCTTCAGCAGAGTGCCTCGACTCACGCTCCACAGCTTCAGAGATTTGTCGCTGCCGCAGGAGAGAATGTAGTTCCCGTCAGCTGACATCACACAGAGGAGGGAAGATAAAGACACTTAATGGACGACTCAAGGCTCACATGGAGGGTTCACGCTCACAAATTGCACCAAGCACACAATGTCTAAAAGCTAATGACTCAAAATAGATAAACCCCTTCGATGTTGGGAAGTCGCAATTTCATTATCAGTTGAAATAATGTGTCTTTTCCAAATCATCCAGCCAGGTTTTTTAATGCACATATTTTATATTGTATTCCCATTCTATATCAATGTCAATTCTGCTTTATTTTCTTTTACTATATATTTTTTTTAATGTTACTATAGTGTACTTAAAGGTCCCGTGTCATGGCCATTTCTACTGATCATGATTCCATTGTTGAGGTCTACTCAAATAAATTAATATTATGCAATGTTCCAAACTCACATTGGTTTCTCACAGCATCTCTGTATAGTCTGTGTATTCACTCTCTGTCCTACACGGCTTGCTGGAGCTCCTGCCCCCCCCCCCCCCGTGAGCCCAGTGGCCGTCTGCGAGACAGCGAGACACAGCGAAACCCAGCCCGAACACACACACACACACACCCGCAGCCTGGCTGGGAGTTTGTGTGTGTGCCCAGGCTGAGTTCCGTGGTGTCTCGCCGACCCCACACCAGTGAGCCAGCTCACTGTCCCGCTCCTCGCAGCAGCGAGCCTCGCAACGTCCAGCCGAGTGTGTGTGTGTGAGGAAGTCCGTGGATTGGTCCAAACGTAACGGCTCCACGGACGTAACGTCACAGAACCCAAGAAGTAAACAATGGAAAAAGATAAATGTCCAACGAGGCGTTCTGGGGCAGCACAGACAGGTCTTCTCTGTGTTAGAGTTGTACTCGCTACAGGGTGTACTTTGAGGGTTTGTGACTGCAGACCGTTTACATGCAGAAAAACCTTCATAACACACAAGGGGACGGGTGATAACCAGAAAAGCATGACATGGGACCTTTAAGATAGTTCTCTATCTGTGCTTTTTTATTTTTGTTTTACTTGCACCACAACACCAAGTCAAATTCCTCGTATGTGTAAACCTACCAGCTAATAAACCTGTTTCTGATTCTGAGTACACACCAACTATTCAATTGTTCTATTAATTGGCTAGTGCACCTGATGTTCCCTCTGTGGATAAAGAAAGCTGTATCTTATCTTACTTGTGTTTAAACCCCAACAGTCTGAACATCAGTACGATACATATTATTGTCTCTCTCTCACCGTTGACACTCACAAATGTCACGAAGCACACAATGTGTACAAGCTAATGATTAAAAATGATAAACCCCTTCAATGTCGTGCATTCGAGCATTTGACTGCGTATGTTGTAAATGTATTATTTTTTCAATTTACACACGGCATCTATTGCACGTCTGTTGCTCTCCCCAAGGTTTATAGCATTTCCCCCGTTGACTGTGGGGTTTCTTTGGAAGTCTTTTCTTGTCCGATGTGAGGGTCCAAGGACAGAGGGTCCAAGGACAGAGGGTCCAAGGACAGAGGGTCTAAGGACAGAGGGTCCAAGGACAGAGGGTGTCGTATTGATATTCTGTACACACTGTGAAGTCCACTGAGACAAATGTAACATTACATTACATTACTGTGAAATGCTCGTTGATACTATGGGCACTTGTAAATGTCTATAACTATGTAAATGTATCCTGTAAATATAATGTATGATGTCCTTTATTGTTTTATGTTTCATGTGGAACCTATATGCTGCAGGTCTCCCTTGAAAAAGAGATCTATGATCTCAATGGGACCAATCTGGTTAAATAAAGGTTTGAAATGAAATTACATGTCACTTGTTAGACGCTTTTATCCAAAGCGACTTACATACTCAACACTGTGGGCGATCCCCACAGGAGCTATTTGGGGTGAAGTGTCTCAGGGACACAACGACATGCTGACTGCAGTGGGGTTTGAACCTGTGACCCCCTGATACGAACACCAACGCACAACCCACTGTACCACACGCCTCCCTAACATTGGTGACATTGGGCTATATACATAAGATTGATTGATCGTGAATCATATCACAATTTCATTATCAGTCAAAAATAATGTGACTTTTCCAAATCATCCAGCCTTAGCATACGCCAATTATTGTATTGTTCTATTTATTTGGCAAGTGCAGCACCACATGTTCCCTCTGTGGATAAATAAAGCTGTATCTTATCTTACTGATGTTTAAACCCCAACAGTCTGAACATCAGTATGATATATATTTCTGTCTCACCGTTGAAGCGCACCGCCCGGACGGCCCCCTGCTGGCAGTCGATGCTCCTCAGCAGGTGTTGAGGGAGCTGAGGAACCTGAGGTCTGGGCTCCGGGAACGACATCACGTTACCTGGGAGGACACATTATAAATATAATCAGAATCAGAATATGGTTTTATCTTAAGAAGGTTATTTATTTACAAAGAACATGTCCTTGTGTGTGATGAGCATATTGAGAGAGAACACACATACAGGCAAAATACTGCACGAGCCAAGAACAGAAATATAGAGCAGAAAACAAATGCAAGTCATACATAAAGAAGAGAAAGAAATACAATAACACATGTGTACAACATCGCGACTGTGTGTTAGCATGAGAAACATTTATAATAAACAGTAGTAGTAAATATATTGATGAGGGGGTGTACAGAAGTTTACGACATAATAATAGCTATAAAACCTCCTTTTACACTATATCAATTGTACAACAAAGCTCTGAAGACAGACTGATTGCTAACGTTACTCAAACTACAGTATAATCTAGGTAAGCATTTCTTCTTGCAAAATAAAAACAAATGCACTGAAAAGTAATGGATTTGACCAAAATAAGAGCGTTTTAGGATCACATGTTGGTCTAACAGTGCAATATTTACAGTAGACATTAGCATGTGTTACTGAATCATTTTCAACCCTCAGCAGTTGTTCAGGTGACACTCACTTATATATCCGACTTGAAGCGAGTTTGCTTCAGGGTAATGACATGTTGAATTCCCGGTGCTTCAAATCATGAATTAATAAGAAGTTTATTCCGGATTTTTAGCCATTAACAGCTTCTTCCATTCATTTATCCACCATGTTTGCGAGTAAGCGCAATGCACGCTGGGAACACAGACTCCTTTCAAAATAAAAGCACTTCCTCTGCTTCTTCTTCTTTGGTGTTTTACGGCTGTTTGCTTCCACAGTGTTGCATCACTGCCTCCCTCTGGATTTTACTGTTTCTCACACTTTTAAAAAGTCTTTCCACCAGACCAGAGATACGGTGGCCGGCAGGTGCAAACGCGGAACAACGGACAAAAACGCATACATAAGCAGGAAACAGCTGCAAAGAATGAAATGGAAAACAAACCCTGAAAACAAATACAACAAAAAAAACGCTGCATTTACAGAAATGATGCAGACTAAATACAACACACCAACCCCGAAAACTGCGGTCAAGCCAGCCCGCACGTGATATTGCGGTGCGCGAATATCCTATGCATTACGGTAGAGTCCTGGAAACAATGCCTCTGTGTTTAGATGAGAATAAAACAAAAACTGTCCAGTATCAAAGACTCATCTCACTCCAGGGTGAGAGCAGGACACCCCATCTAGTCACTCAGAAAAAATCAGGACATTCTGATGTAGAGTTTCAAAATAAAATACCTTTGAAGTCTCATATATGAGCTATCATCCCTGTTTTTAGATGAGAATAAAACAAAAACTGTCCAGTATCAAAGACTCATCTCACTCCAGGGTGATAGCAGGACACCCCATCTAGTCACTCAGAAAAAATAGATGGGATGTCCTGCTATCACCCTGACGTGAAATGAGTCTTTGATACGGAACAGTTTTTGTTTTATTCTCATCTAAAAACAGGGATGATAGCTCATATATGAGATTTCAAAGGTATTTTATTTTGAAACTGCACATCAGAATGTCCTGATTTTTTCTAAGTGACTAGATGGGGTGTCCTGCTCTCACCCTGGAGTGAGATGAGTCTTTGATACTGGACAGTTTTTGTTTTATTCTCATCTAAACACAGAGGCAGTGTTTCCAGGACTCTACCGTAATGCATAGGATATTCGCGCACCGCAATATCACGTGCGGGCTGGCTTGACTAGGTTTTCCCGAGTGGAGGCTGGCTTGACCGCAGTCAATACCAGACATAGAGAGAACGAACGAAGTTACGAGAGTGAGGCAAATTGAACCCGGAGGAAACAAAGTTGATGGAAGTGGACAATGTCAACATATAAGAAGGTAAGTTTTGTTTTGTTGTTATAAAGAGCGTCATATTTACCCAGCTAGCGTTAGCTTGTTTGGTAAAAGAGCTTGCAAGTGAAGAGACAGCACTGTGCACCTAAATGTAACTATTGACATCTTATAGATATATTATAGGTGCAGAGAGGAGTTGGTTTATTGTGCCCCAATGTAAATCCTAATGTGAGAGTTAAAGGACGGTCAACAATATAATGTACCTTGGTCAGCTTGGATTTATCGTTGCATTTATTCTTAATTAAAGTGAATTAATTTTATTTCAGTCAGTCATTTGTGTCTATACAGGTGAGACATTCCAAATGTTCACAAAGTGAGCACTCCAAGAATGGACAACAGTTAGCCTGGGTAAAATAAAGCATTGTCAACATATTATTTTGTGCCACAAGAAGCAGAATGTTTTAACAGTACAGTAGTTTGAATATATTTTTCGTTTACTTTTATCAGACCTCTCAGGCACCTACAACCAGCGCTGATCGGATAAGACTAATTCAAAATGTAATTATACCATGTAGGTTTAAATTTGTGATCATGAAATCAATACATACCTTTGTGTGCTAATGACACTGTCATTAGATCAACTGCACTTATTTCTTGAGTAAAAATAGGAACCAACCCCAGTCCAGGAAGAGGTCTAATCTGCCCCGGGTCAGAACCACTTCTATAGGTAAACGAGGTTGACCGTTGCATCGTGACACAGTTGTTTGCTGTGTGTCTTTATTTGTACATTTGTTTGTTTGCATAGCCTCCAATCACAGTAGGTAACATTGCCAGGAAGCAGAACAATTACACTTTTAAACATTTCCAAATGACACCCCCAACATCTGACATCTTAGTGAAGACGATACAAAAAACACCCACAAATATTTTTCTAAGGTCAGGTATTTTTTCTTGCATCCATTTCAAATGTTTAAAAGGATTGTGCAGGAGTACGACTAAAGTGCTGTTGTCAGTTTAGAACCCAATGTATTAAAAACAAAACAGGAAGAGGATCGGCATCCTTTTGTAAATATGACTATCATGCATATATTATATCTTTTAAAGTAATTATTCAACTGTCTTCTCAATGCAGAAACTACACAAATGTGTATGCACTTATCATCATTGATAGCCAGTCTGAACCAGAAGAGGAAATGGAGCAAACTGCAGAGGAAAGGTATTAATTGTTCTTGCAGCAGGTTCAATATTAACAGAGCCAATGTATGGGATGGAGCAATCCGCAGCTTCAAAGGTGCCTCATTCGACCCCTCTCATGTCAGTTAAGTTCACTGATGATGAGGGACAAACTGAGGATGGAGTGGACACTGGTGGTCTCAAGCGTGAGTTCCTGACCCTCCTTATGGAATGCCTGAGAATGCGAAGAAAACATCATGTCATAGCAACTGTTTGTGCCCCATGGCGGTGTGACTTTCCCAGCCGCTCACTGTCTCAAAATCTAATTCTAAATGTATAATTATGTATTGGGTAATCCCCTGCACACCCGCGCAGCACTGAAAACACATGTAGTCCACGCCCACCTGCGAGGCGGGCCCCACCTTCGGACTCACTTCCGGTAGAAATAGGAAGGAGGCCCGACAATCTGCTCCCTCTTTTCTTCAGCACCCCGGTACTGAAGCACTGTGGAGACACTAAAGAGTAAAGGCTCTTTTAAGAGCCACCTCGAAAAAGATCCTTAAACATGAGTTCACAGGGTTGTGTTAGAGTTTGCTCCTCATGCCAGACGGGGTTCATAATGAGTTATGACCGGCACTCACAATGCGAATCCTGCCTGGGGTCGGAGCACGCGCACGCAGCTCTCGCCCAGCAGGTGTCATGTGCTCATTGTGCCGAAGAGCGGACGCTCTCGCTACTGTGGCCGAGGAGGATGATTGGCCAGTCCAGGAGTCCTGCCAGTCTTGTACAGTGGCAACCAGAGGCAGAGGCTAAGGGTAGGCTTGATACTACAGTAGGCTGGGAAGGGTTGTGGTTGCTTACGACAGCAAGCAGAACAACTGGCATTGTCCTTGTGCTAAACCAAGGCAATCATGCACCCATAAAGCCATCGGGAAATGGCACCTCTTTGTCACAAGAAGACAACTGTTTAAGAAAGTTAAGACGTCGACGGATATTGAAGAATCCATTCCACCAAATACTTTCACTGAGCAGGATAGTGAACCAGGAGAGGACCATTATCCACCTAGTGAGACTGGCATCAAGCGGATGCTAAACTACCTATCGGGTAATACAAACACTCCAGCAGAACTCCCACAGGCTACCATCCAGCAGTCAAGAGTGCACTAGATGCTCATCTGAAGCACCTCATCCCCAAAGAAGCCAGGTGTAAGGAATGCAATGGCCCTTTAAGTGATCCAGTGCTGATCACTGCAAAAAGCAGGATTCTCACTTCACAGTTTTTTGAATTGCAGCCTGATGTACAGGTACCAGGAGTGGTAGGATGGGCTCCACAATTATGATGACCACGTAATCCTTTCTCTGCACTTGTGCCTGACGATAAGGAATGCATTACAGGTGAGGAGATTTAGAACTTAATGTGTTGTGTTTACTGAAGGAAGTCATGTAAAATCAATTCAAAGATAGACCTTGGTTAATATCAGTTAGCCTCGTCTGCCTTCTGTCTCCCAAATTATTTTTTTATTTGTAGTCCCAGTGTGTTCTGTCCCAGAGTGAGTTTTGTGTTTGTCTCTCTGTTAATCAACCATGGGTTAATAAGGCGCTATATACATTTGAGTAATTTGAATTGTTATTATTAGTTATTACCCGAATCCCCATTTTCAGCCAAAAAGCCATAGTAACTCAAACATCAGTGAACAAAGTGTTGTTATGGCAAGAGTGATCGATCTCAGGTTACAATAATCTAATTAAAATATAGTACTTTAGTAAAGATGATTTATAACATAGAACAAGTAAATTGGCAGAACAGAAAAGTAACTGGAATGTTATGGTATTGATTAGTTAATCTAGCATTAATGTGGGTCACAAACTGATATTTTTCCAGACACATACTGCTGTCAGCAGAGTTATTGAAATGATTGAGACAACAGAGAAAGTGTCTTTTCATTTCATTTCAAACCTTTATTTAACCAGATTGGTCCCTTGAGATCATCTCTTTTAAAGGGAGACCTGCAAGGAAAGGGTTCTCCATGCCTATCTATTATGAGGTCCTTACTGACCATGATCACATTTATGCATGTGTAACATGTGGATACCATCCACCTGTTGTTGTGATGGACCTTCACAAGAAAGGTGTCTTTAATATGCCAGGTGAGTTGGATCAGCCGTAATATTACATGTATAGACTTTTTGCTGTCTGAATTACAATAAGATCAACAGTATGCAAGTTGTGCCTTGCAATACCATGCTGGGCATACTGTTATTGTCAGTTAATTTGTTTATGCAAGTAACATCATATGATAGCAGGGTATACATGGTTGTTCTAATGTAGTTATCTGAGATAATCACAAATGTTTCATATAACAGTCAGTGAAATTCAGAGACCATCCCAGACTATGGACATGTGGACCTCAAGAAATTCTGGGATGCTGTTGCTGTGGAAATTTTCATTCAGGGTTTCATTCCATGTAGGTCATGCAGAGTGAAAAGCCAGCTATTGAGACCTAAACGTGTGTCTGAATTATATGACTGTATGCAAATTAGAATGGTTTCTGAAACAATGCATTTTACAATTGTCCCTAAAGATGGTAAGAAGAACCCCTTTGTTGTGCCTCTGAGTTACAACAACTTATTTATTAGTATGTGAAATAATTTGGAAAATGCACCATGCATGATCAAGGTATCATTATTTTACCGGTATCATAATAATAATAATAATAATAATACATTACATTTATAAAGCGCTTACATTAATTATTATTAATTATATATATATATATATATATTAATAATATAAGATATAATATGTTACTTTTCTGACTGGGTAAGTACACAATGGGGGAGTCGGGACGTCACGTGCCTCAAAGGTTGAGAAATGTTGAGCTCCCGCCCACGTTGAGGCATTGCGCAACACACTCTCACTCCATAATCGTCCAGGAGCGACGTTTGGTCAGTGTCCGTGGCGTCCAGTTGTGACGCTCCTAGGCTCCTTCAGCTTCATAAACGGACGCAAATAGCTTTCAACTGATTGCAATGTATTCCCATCTGCGACGGGATTTGACGCTCATGGAAGCACGGCATTCGTTTGTGTCGGCTGCTCTTAAAGGCAATGTGAGCGTCCATTCTCATTGGATAACGGAGAATTGTACACCCGGAAGTAAGTCTTCCCCTTACTGTCGATTGATTTTACAGTGATATCTGCACTACTCATCGACTAAAAAACACCAGATTATCCTTGATAATTACACAACATTGATTGGTTTAAATTGTGTGCAATGCTTTTGTATTTTTCCCCTTTGATTCGGAGAAACAAATATTTTTTCGGAGTAAAGGATGGCAGAAAACACTACACTACCCAGAATCCCCAGCTATCGTTTGGACTACACCATGTGCTCTGTTTGACAAACCCCGTTTTTTTCACCATTCATTCCAATGGCTGGCGTCTATGTCACGTGATCTTCAAATTTCTCCCTGCAGAAAAAGAAAACATGGCCGAACTTCGTTTTATTCTCGATGGAAAATGCCTATTTTAAAGTTAGTTTGGCCATTAAAATGCGTTTTGATGTCATTTGATGCGAGAAATATGAGTTGTTATTTCAGATTATGTGTGCAGTGGATGTACATGATCTTTAGTTTGCTAGTTATTACGAAGATTACTTCAGGAAATTGCGTCCATAGAACATTTTCATTGTTACCAAGGTGGTTGCTAGGGACGCTGCTATCGATATTATTTATGTTATGTTGTGTAACTGTTTAATGGTGTTATCTTTATTGCTACCCCCTTCCCCGTCAATGTATAGTGTTGGTCCACAGCGGGAGCTCGACGGAACAACTCGAAATGTGAACAAAAACAAAGCCGATCGCCCCGCCTACACTGCGTTGCTACCCCAGGTCCTAAACTGTAATGGAAATGCGCCACGGCCTGGGCCGGCCAGCGAGGCAGCCCGAGGCCAGAGCGAGGACGCTTAGGGACGCTTAAACGGGGCTACCCCGCTGCAGTGGAAATGCGCCATAAGAGACCAAGCACTCTCCTGTCTGGCTCATCATTTAATGTTGGAGATGTTTAAAGCCATGTTGGGGGTTCTTAACTAACCATGTTAACCATGTTGTTAACTAAATGATACCTCCCTCTTAAATATTTGAATGTTAAAGCATTCAAAAGTAGAAAGCTGTGACATATCTTATTTGGCTTCATTATGGTATTGAATTACTATTTGATTGAATCACTTTTTTGTGTTTTGTGTTGTGCACTTCTTGCAGTAAGTTGCATGTGCAGCCTTTTGCTTATGCAGTGCTTTTAGTGAACGTTCACAAAGTTGGTGTTTTTTATGTGTTTTGGCACATTGGTGTTCTTATATTTGCATCATTTCATGAAGTTGATGGAGCTCAAACGCTTTCTCTCTTGCAGGTTTACCACAAGGTGACCTTTTAAATTTTTCTTCACACATATGCTAGCTGATATCTTCTTTGTGCAGATCCGATAAGTAATAAAGGATTTCTACCGTGAGTTCTGTGCGTTAAGTGAATTAGCATTTTCCGCTCAGGGCTAATTCAGAGCCTTTGTTATTACCCTTGTGTTTCGTTTAGCTAAAAATGGTTAATATTATCTGATAGCTGAGTTTCTTCCCATTAAAGGGATAGTGGAAATTGAACCCCAAATAGTTTCGTTTTAACTTATATACAAGCATAATTACGTACCAAAACAATCACACCTGATTAAAAAAATATAATAATTGCCTTACGCATGTTAGAAGCACTTTATTGCAGCTTCCCCGAAGTTTTTTAGAAACGAAATTATCGCTTCAGCCAAACCGGAAGTGACGAAAACTCAGGAAGACGAAACGATAACAAACAATGGCGTCTATGCAGAATTAACGTGGAAGGGCAAATATACCAGACAAAGAAGGATTGTACGAGGTATCCAGTGATGATAGCGAGTCAGAAACATCCTCTCGGCTTTCCTACGAAGATGTCGTTTTAGGTGTAGGCTGTACTCACAGTACTGTTAGTCTATCATGTCTATATGATGACTGTAGTGTACACATTCGACACTGTGTACCGGATTATCGGATGACGAGGCCTCCGGTCGCCTAATCGACAGGCAATAAATGGTGTTGTACACAATGGTACAGGCTAATGATGCATTAAATCAGCTAGAAAACATAATAAAATACTCACTTCTTATGTATTCCACTTTCAATTTGAGCTAGAGACCGAGGAATCTCGAAACAATCGTCAGTAAAATGACGGGAGCACACGACTGCCGAAGTACTCGTCAGCTTCGGCTCCGTGAAGTGTGCCCGTGTTATCTGAACAAATTTCACCAACTGACGACGAATGGCTGGGTTTCTTGGAAACGCATGCTCGAAACGCCATTCTCTGCATTTGCTGTCGCACTACAGCCATACAAAACACATCTATTCACCATAATAAAGGTCGGCTATTCACATGCAAATGCTATTGAATGTCCGCCATTGTTTGTGCCCGTCGTCCTTTGTTTCCGACGATTACCGAAGTATTTCGTTTCATTGAGAGGGCGCAGTAAAATTGAAAATAAAATGAAATTGCGCATTAAATTAAAAAAAATTGTTTATTATGCTTATTTTTAATAAAAATACATAAGTTAAACCCAAAATTCGCGGATTTCCACTATCCCGTTAAGTGGTATGACACATTCAAAGTTTATCAAATGTTGCGTTTTGCTCCCGGTACTGGCTTTCCATCTTCTTCTGGCTAGAAATACCCTGGTAAAAAACCATGTGCCTACTAGTGCTCTGCTTCCTCCAACACCTGTCTCCAATATATTCAATCACACCAGGTGCTCTAATCACTCAGAGCCCAAAACTGCCTTCAAAATAAAAGCATAAAAACTACTTTAATAGCTAAGAATAAGTTTACTATAAACACTATAAACAGCAAGAAAATAAAGGGGACGTTGCCAAGAGTTCAACGTAAAGCCAGCCCACATTTCAGTTATGACGTCATGACCGCAGCAAATCTGGATCAGCTCGATTGTACGAATAAAAGTATGTATGAATAAAAGACATAAAAAAAGTGCATTTTGCATAATAGGTGACCTTTAATGTCAACTGGGCAAATTCTGACAGGAAAGATAATACCGTGTAATTATCTTGGTTTTAGTTTGAAACTTTTCATGAAAACGTTCATTTCCTTTTCTCTTTATTTCTTGTCTTGTTTTACTTCCTGCCTTAGTAATTGTTTGCCCTGGTTTCTTTCCACCTGTCTGATTGTGTGATTGTGTTCACCTGGCGCCCCTTGTGTTTTGTCCTGCTTTCTCCAGCTGTGTCTAGTCTTTGGATTATGTCTTTCCTGTTATCTATTGGTTCGTCATCCCCGGTGTGGTCTTGGTGTTCATAGCTCCTGACTTCCTTTCTCTTTTATTCCCCTCCTGGTTCTGGACAGCCGATGGAGGGTATAAGTGCTGTTTCAATTTGCAATACAAAATTAAGCTCTTACAAAATGAAATGAAAGTCTGGATTTACATTGTATCAAATCATTAATCTCTTCAGTAAATAACTTTGACATGATCACAAGTATATTATCTTCAGGAATTTATTAAGCAAATCGATAATCAAGAAATAACAATGTATATATAGATAGTAGAACACAACCAGAGCAACACATACATGGAAGTAGTATAACTAAAATAAAAAATGCTGATCAATAATCTTTCAGAAAAGTATTAAGTCATCACATTATACAATGAACTGAGGAAGGGGGGTTCAAGTCGGAAAACAATATTGAAATAAATCGTACAGATCTTGAAAGGATCGTGTTATATAAATCACGCTCCAAAAGTAGGAATGCTATATTAGTCCCTGTTAAACCCTTGTTAGAATCCATAACATCAACAAAACAGTATTATTAACAAAAACATATTCAAATAAAGATTTAAAAATGAAAACTGAATTGCCTGAAAGCTTGAAAACCTCTTTGATTCGCTCTCATAAAACTCTCTGAATAAAATAATAAAGTCCTAAAGTTCAAAGTCAGATGGCAAATACTGATCAAAATAAGAACATCAATTATCTTAAGAAAACATTTAAATGATTTTTTAAAAGAAAGAAAAATAAAAGAAATACAAAGTGTTGCCCTCCAATAGTCGATTAAGAGTGCCTCCATATAAACAGGCAGGATACGTATCGTATACAGCAGTCTATGCAAAGTCAGTGTGCTGCTAACGGAAATATGAATCCACGTGATGTGTTTAATTTGTCGTGCTTCATGTGGGTTTTTTTATGTCTACAAAAGTGTTGTGTGTCATTTTATGTCAAGCTGTGTGAAAATTAGAGAGCTTCTAAAGAAAATGAGAGAACTGCCGCAGGCTGTATAATGAAGTGTATCTGTACAAATATACATCAGACTACTACCAGAAAACATCTAATTATGTGCAATAATTATTTTACATGCTGCTGCAACGAAAACATCTTCCAATTGTCTTGATTAATAAAGTATATATTATTTTATCGTATTTTACTAATTATGAGTTTCTGACACATCCCCAAAATAACACGTTTTTACATTTTAAAGTAACTTGTTGATTTTTGTAATTTATCTCCTGGGATATGAAACGTTCCTAATTTGCGGATATTTGCGGCTCCAAAGAAGATGACACTGATCAAACTGGTGCTTGTGTTAATATTGATGTTGATCAGTACCGGCAGACTGTCAGGGGGTTACGATCTGGTGCTTGGGACCTGATGTAAATGGCAACATATGCTGACAGTGGCATGGAGATTGAGCCCAAGCTCATGGTGTGAATAAGCGTCATGCTGTCTGCATTATAGAAGGAGAGCATCTTGGATGTGCAGTTTAGGTAAATACCAATCTTTCGAGGTACATCGCCAAATTCGAGTACCGTGGTTTCGTTTTTACTGCAGGTAACATATTTTTGACTTTCATATTTCAGGAAATTATCTTCTATTCCAAGTTTCCAAAAGACCCTCTGTCCTACATCTATTTCCCAGTAATGCTGCCCTGAAGTGAACTGAGGATTTGTTTGGATGACAAGTTCTCCATCAAAGGAAGGAATAGGAGGATGCATAAACCTAAAACTAGGAGTATTTAGCTGGAAATTATCTGCCCCGACTGACAATTGTGGCGGCGGTCATAATTGACTCCACAACTGGAACAATATACTGCTGCCTGCTCGCTTTTGGGAAACAAACTCTGTCCGTCATCAGAGAGAGTTATATCTGAACTGTTGCTTTGCAGAGAGAGCAGCTCTTCCCGTGGCTTGATCACCTGAAGCATCTCTTTCCACATGAAGAACTGCAGGTGGCTTTCATAGGGATCAAAACACAGTGAGTCATTCACCACTTGCAGATCTTTGGCTCTGGGCCTGAGAGCGTCCTTTGGAGTCATCTTGCTGTTGCTCTCAGACCAGCTCTTTAAGAGACTTCCTGCATCTCCAGTTTTCAGAACAGACTTTAGCTTTTGCTCCAGCTCTCTGCTCTCAGAAAGAGCTTTCTCTATAGCATTTAGGTTATTGCTCATTTTCTCAACAGCATATTCCTCTTTGTATTTCAACTCTTTCCTTATCTCCTTCTCCCTCTTTCTCAGAAAGTCGTGCATTTCCTTAAACTCCCTTTGGATTTGGGAGGTCAGCTGCTGAGACTTTGCCTTGGTTTTTGTTAATTCTTCTCCCTGACTTTTGGCTAAGCTCTCTGTAGCAAGAATATCACCACTGAAGTTCTCCATTCCCTTCTCCAACTCCTGCCTGAGAGATGCGACGGCTTCTTTGATTGGTTTGAACTTGTGTCCTTCGTGCTTCTCCCCATCTCGGCATATGATACAAGCTAACTGCTGATCTGTGACGCAGAACAGTTTCAGCTTTTCTTCATGCTCTGGGCACATCTCAGCCGCCTGTGGAAAAAGAGTTCTTTAATAAATGCAGGTTGGTACAAGGGTTGCAATGAAACATAATAATGACCTGCATCTCTCTGACCAGCTTATGCAACAACACATCTTGCCCAGTATATTTGTCTAATATCTAGTCAGAATATGCCTTTAAACTAGCTATCAGTGTTGCACGGTGTACCGATACTAGAAAGGTACCGCGATACCCTGCCGTTAAAAACGTTACGATTCCTCCGTTTCATTAGTATCGGTATTTTAATGTATAGTACAAGTAGTAATGTATAGTTTGTGCATAAATTACTATTGCAAAAAATGTGTTCATTTTCTTCATTATTAGAGTCGATTTTTTTGGAAGAATGCTCTCATTGTTTAAAAGTTTGTGTTATGACTGAAATAAAGCACAATAATTACATTTAAGATGGTTTCCTTTCTTTAAGAAAAGGGAAACCATCCCTTTTCTTAAAGGGATGGTTTCAAATTTCGAAATCGCAATTCTTGACTTGGTATCGGTATCGAAACCAAAATGTTCGTTTCGTGACAACACTACTAGCTATAGATGAGAGTAACAAATGCGTCACTTCCGGGCAAAAATAGCGTCTCCGCCCACTTTTGGGGGAAAACAACGCTGTCAGTTGAACGGCGGTCAATACAAATTCTGAAGTTTTTGCCAATCCGATCAGAAATTTAAGAAAACCGGAGATTTTTGGATCTTCAAAGAGCCCGATTTCAATGGCCAGACAGGCAAACAATTGCATTAAGCCATTAGAAATCGACGATCGGGCTCGATATATGGTTAAATATAGCAGTAGGCTATCGATTTTCATAGATGAGAGTAACATCGACGTCACTTTACGGCCCCGCCCACTTTTGGGGGAAACAACGCTGTCGTTTGAATGGCGATCGAGCCTGAAGCCACAGAGCTCTTCTTTTACTGTCCTTTCTTCTTAGAGGAAGTACAGAAACACTGAACTCTGGATTATTTTTAATGTTTGATGTGCAATAAACGACACGGCAGCTTGTTGGCATGATACAACTATTATGTTCCGCCTCGCTCATGAGAGTAACAGCTGGAGAAATTACAGGCTCGCCTACTGATTTTTATTTAACCATATATCAAGACCGATTGTCGATTACCAATGATCAAATGTAATTGTTTGCCTGTCTGGCCATCGTAATCGGGCTCTTTGAAGATCCAAAAATCGACGGTTTTCAAAAAAAATTATCGGATTGGCAAAAACTTCAGAATTTGTATCGACCGCCATTCAAATGACAGCGTTGTTTTCCCCCAAAAGTGGGCGGGGCCGTAATTTTTGCCCGGAAGTGACGTAGGTGTTACTCTCATCTATAAGACATAATAACTTCAGAAGTAACACTGCAGTGAGATATCAGGTCTTGTTTTTAGACAATGCATCATCTTGTTAATTCAAAAAAATCTTATTCTGAGTTGTATCTCAGATGAATATTTATTTTCATATTTATTGGAAAATCACCAACTAACATCAGAAAACAACACTTTTGAGCATTTGCGGCATATTTTGAAGCACAAAATGTCCTGATTCTGGTCAAATATAGTTCAACATAAGTTGTCCAGCTAATTACAAGATCTGATTTATCTAAATATCCCTTCTTATTTCAAGAAATCTTACCAAGCTAATTCTCACTTGTTCTATTGGCAGATTGTTGCATTATTTCAAGTGAAACACCTTGTTTTCATTATTTTTTCAACTTGTTTTTGGAGCAGCATTTGTTCCAGTGTGAACAATATATTTTATAAATCTTGAGTAGTTCTGTTTATTGCACCACCTTTGTACCAGTCCCTTATCTTGTTTAGTGTGCACGTTGTGTGCAGTCTGAAAGTTGCTTCACCCTGACTGAATGTTGCATCATTCATCACTTTCGTTTTACATTTGAGAGCAGAGGCCTAAGAAGCAGGATGTTGGGTTAGCGGGGTTACTTCAGGGTTACGTTTGAGTTTTAAGACCCTGGTTCACTTCTTACCGGGGTACATCACCATGGTAACTTATGCTGTGAGAAAATCGTGTTTGTTAGGGTTAGTTAAGCCGGATAACTAAAAGATATCCAGGGTCTGGTGAACTGGCTTCGTCGTACAGGCCTCAGGGGAAGAACACTAACCTGCTGATCTCTTAAAGACGAGCAAACGTTCTTTCAGTAGGGAGCTGTCCTAGCATGCACAAACAACTCATGTAATGACTGGAGTTGACTTGAAAATATTCGCAAGATTCAAACTATGATCCATGTAATTGACATATCAGAATAGCTCTTTACCAAGTAGGTTTACTCATAGGAATTTGCCTTTGTATAAATGGTGCATGCAAAGACAGAACGAAGAATACGTAGCAAAATAGTATTATTAGTAGTTATAATAGTGCTATTATAACACTAATATTTCATCCTATATAGTTAGTGTGGGTTTAGAACACCCAAAAGTGAGTGTAAGTGAGCAGCAGCAACCTACCTCAGCCTTGGCCTTCTCAGAGAGGCTTTTCAATATGAGGCTGGTGGGCAGACATCCCCCCTCTGGAGGAACAGCCTCCCCACACTGTGGACAATAGAGCGGTGAACTCACACCGTCTGGAATACATTCTCTGCAGAAAGCGTGTCCACAGGGAAGATTCACTGGATCTGTGAAGAAAGTGTGACAGACAGGACAAGTCAAATCTTCGGAGTAAGAACCAGACGCCATGGTTTCTGCTCTGCCTCACTGAACTAAACCTTAAGTTTCACTTTCCTGTAAAGCCACACCTCATCACTCATTTCAGAGATGTATTGTTGTAACAGGACCCTCTAGTGGTAACAGGTGGAAATTGCTACCTGGTCTCTATATAGCAGTGGTTCTCAAACTTTTTCTGTCAGGCCCCCCCTTTGGAGAAAAAAAAAAAGTCGGGCCCCCCCAACACACATAGTCATGCTCAGTGGCGGCGCCACAGACTTCTTTTGGGGGTGCTGTGTGGTAGCTTGACGTTTCATAGAGGGTGCTCAAACATTTAGGGTTTCCCATTAATGTACCGGTCGCTACAGTGGAATTGTCTACTGCAACACTCTCCACACGCACATACACAGTGTTCCCGCAACTGTTACAACGAAGGCTCGATAATCAGCTCACGGCATATAGGTAAGCAGGGGTAACGTGCTATTTGTATAGGTGGTGTGTGGACACATTGAGAGCAAAATGAAGAGATCTATGGATACCTCTTTCAACACCCAGATGAAACAGAACTGTAAACAGATTTACTTTTTCTTTATGGATATTTTACAAATCACTCTTTTAAACTGTATTCTTGTTTTACTGTCATATAGTATTTCATACCTGTTTTTCATTTATTCTCTTATTTTTTTATAACTATAATGATCATATAAATGTGTGCCTCGGAAATAATTGTTTACATTAATGGTGACCAAAACGTTTGAGACCCACTGAGATAACACTCAGAGAGTCCTTTAGTTCACTGAGTCTCTCAGTCTGACAGGAGAGGACTCTCCTCCACCTTGTTGTTGAAAAAACTTCTTATATCCGTTAGCGTAGCTCGCTAGCACCAGAAGCTAAGAACAACGATCTCCGGTACCGGTGCGCTCTCTCTCTCTCTCGCACACACACAAAATGGCTCGTTCCACACACACACACACACACACACACACACACACACACACACACACACACACACACACACACACACACACAGAGCCGAGCTTTAATGAAACACAGAGACCCAGACGTAATAGTACTGTACTGTATCATATTATTTTCGAATCAATAATTTTTCAAATTATGAATTTTTTTTTTTTTTAAATCTTTTTTTTTTTTATATAACCATTTTTCCTCCTGGTCTCTCGCGCCCCCCCTGGCATGCCTCTACGCCCCCCAGGGGGGGCGCGCCCCACACTTTGAGAACCACTGCTATATAGTGAGCTTTCCACTCGAGATTCAAGATTCAAGCTTCTTCCATTCATTTATCCACCATGATTGCGAGTAAGCGCAATGCACCCTGGAAACACGAGCGGCTTCTCAATACTCAAATTTCCCCTCCTCGGTTCCCCTCCTCGAGACTTAGACCCGCCCACAGGAGATGCGAGCGGAGGACCGAGGAGGGGAACCGAGGAGAGAGGAGGGGAAGCAGCAGACGTTTAAAGAAATGAGAACTCCTCTCTGAGCGGTCATTTTAAAGAGACGTCCGTTCATTATTACGTGGCAACAGCTGCATCAGCTGTCGAGTGTTTTGTCATAGCGCTGTATCTCTGTTAGATCAGCTGAACTTTGTTCCCCCACATATTTACTTTGAATTCATTGAGAGTGCGGTATAATGAGACAATAACAGGCTACAGATGCGGACACACACACACAAATATATTTATATAAATATATACAATTTAAAGTATGAGAGCACTCTCATAATAACGTAACACAATCAGAGACTGGATATATCCCCCCCCCCCCCCCCCCCCCCCCCCCCCCCCCCTCTCCCTCTCTCTGGTCGCTGAAATGGGGAATTGAAATTACGGGCCAAAAGTTGTATTTACAAGTAGGCCTATTAAAAGTAAGCAGAGGACACCAAACCAACTGAGACCCGTCTGTCCGTCGCACACTGTACCACACACACCTACACACTGTACCACACACACACCTACACACTGTACCACACACACACCTACACACTGTACAACACACACCTACACACTGTACCACACACCTACAGCTCCTAAAGCATAAGCCGTTGTGTATTTTATTATGTGAAGCAATGGTCTTAGAAAAATATCGACTCTTTGTTTGTAGATATCTACTAAACTAAAGTAAATAAAGAGAGTAGGCCTGTTATACTGAGTGATATATATTATACACACTGCTCTGCTTTCTGCACGGACCTCACAGCTGTTCTCTCTGGAAACATCGCGACGCAATGAAAGCAGTTTCTAAAATAATATCCAGGGGATGCATGCAGAGCTGTCATTGGCTGAGATAAGTCCGGCCGTGCGTCACGCCTCCACCGTTCCCGGAAATGCATCCGTGGAGGAGCCGTGGAGGAACCATCAGTGTATCCTCGGTTAGAGCTCCTCCAGAGAGCCTCCTCGACGCTCGATGAACGGTCCTCGGTGTGCATTTAGAGAAATGAGACGTCCTTCAAAATGGCGCTCTGAAATTCATTTCCGGGTCACTACCGGAGGACCGAGGAGTCGAGGAGTCGAGGAGGGGAAATTTGATTATTGAGAAGCCTCTACGGACTCCTTTCAAAATAGATGCACTTCCTCTGCTTCTTCTCCTTTGATGTGTTACGGCTGTTTGCTTCCACAGTGTTGCATCACTGCCTCCCTCTGGATTTGACTGTTTCTCACACTTTTATAAAGTCTTTCCACCAGACCAGACATTCTTAAAAAATCGTGCTTTCTCCACAATCTATTGAATCTATTGAGTCTATGTATTTAGACTTTTTGCAATACTTCTTATTTTATTTTGCATTTTGTATTCTATTCTATATGTTGCATTGTTGGAGGAGCTCAGGTCAGAAGAATGTCCTTGTCATTTCTACACTGTAGCTTATGTGCATATGACAATAAAACCTTTGAATCTTGAATTGAATCTTGAATCATCATCGTCACTTTATTTATTTCTCCAGATTTAACATCAGCACAGCAGAAGATTAAAGATATTCCTCTCCTGGGTGTTGAACCTAAAACACCTGAATGAAAACTAAATGCATAATCCTCTGGACCACGAGTGTGTTTTTAAAATAATGAATGCCAAACTACAGGTCTTGATGTGATGTGATTTAGAGTGAATTTGTTTATGCACACAACGAGCACACAGGTATTGAGGACAGAACATGGCATAAGTAAAAAATAAATAAATGCATAAATACAGGAAAAGAATCATGAATAAATACAAGTGGAAATAAATATAGGAATAATACAAAATTATAATAAATCCTGAAATGAATGTATACATTAAAAAATGAAAGTTGAGAATAATACAGAACACACATTATTATATATATTTGATATATCTTTTACATTTATTCTCACTTACATTTATAGATTAATTAATGTCTGTGTGTGTTTCACACGATGTTGTTCTGCTTGGTAGTAAACACAAATGAATAAACAAATGAAACCAAATGAAAGTAAATGTAAATATCATCATTGCACTCATGTATCTATTTACCCACCAGAGGTCGCCAGCAGACATGGCAGTGTCCAAAGACACTGAACCAGGGCTCTAGGTTTGATTTTAAAGTATGTCAAATATACTCTTGCTACGAGGGATGCTACTAGAAAGAAGAATAAACGAGTGAATTATGAAGGAAACTTCTTCCATGACACAGATCAACATCAACATGTTAAATCAATAAATAGCACCAACAATAATTACTGGACCATTGTGTGTCTGCTCCTTCCAGTCCACTTGATTATTACATTACATTACATTTAGCTGACGCTTTTATCCAAAGCGACTTACAATAAGTGCGTTCGACCAACAAAATACAACCTTGAAGAAAACAGAATCATAAAGTACATCAGGCTTCATAGAGCAAAAACATTTCAAGTGCTACTCAGCTGGCTTTAGGTAAGCCAGTCCTTTATTAGTATATAAGTGCTTTGTTAGCAATTCTTTGTTAGTAATTCTATCGCTCAAAGTGGATAATGTGTGTGTTCATGTTGGGTTCACACTAACAGGCATGTGAGTTTCTCACGCCTCAGAGTTCTGCATTTCTCTGAAACTGAAGCAACCTGACCGCAGAGAGAGCAGAGACGAAAACAAACCAAGAGAAATTATATTGCATTTTCCATCCTCTCTTATAATGAATGTGGTTCTCTTCATCCTGTTCAGTTAAACTGCCTCATGGTTTTTCAGGTTAATGCCTTCCTGTTCCTTCACTACACCTGCAGACTGTGTGACGTCCTCAGTGCTCATAGAGATCAACTGTTATTCTCTTCTTCATTTGAATGCTCTTTTCTGGTGTCAGTGGTCATCACATCCTCACTCCCAGGTCGGCCTATGTTGACGTTATGTCAAGTCCCCTTTGTCGGCTTTTTCCAACGCAAGGGGAGCGGCCCTTAGCGTACATTTTAAACTTTCCGGGATGTCCATAGGCTTCTATAGAGCTCCCTAAACGTATGTTGTAGACGACTTGAGATCACGAGCGAATGCTACCCGCAGATCCATTCTCACAGCGTTTATCAACCTTTTTCTTACTCAATATCAAGCCACACTTATTGTTTTTACTTCTTTATTTTAAATGAATAATGTAGAACTTTTACCCGTCAGTTATGGGGAGAGTAGGGGCTCAGAATACTGACATCTGTATTGTTTCATCGTTTTTTCCTTCTAATTTTGTATTATTTTCTAAACCACACACTGTTATTTACTCAACAATAACACACAATTATCCTTGTGTTTATTTATTTGTTTGATTAATAAACACAAGTTGGAGTCCGTCAGGACCGAGGGTCGGAGCAGCTCATAGTAGTTGCTTTAGAGAATTTTACACCAGGAAGTAAGTATTCTCTCCGCTTCGCTTGAGAAACCCCGTGATAGTCCTCAAGCTCTGTGATTGGATGTTTGAGTGTGCGCCGAGGGTTACGCCGAGCGTCGAACAGCACTTGAAATGGGATGGAACCACGGCAGACTGTCCAAAACTGGATTTGAACAGGTCCACCCCGTCCCCCCCTCCCCCACCCCGTCCCCAGAACTACACATGCTGGCTATTGTGTGTTTCGCAACATGTTCTATGGCACGTCTCTACTGGGAGTTGTAGTTTTAAAAGACGTTTTCAAATTTCCCATAATAAGAAGTTGCCAGTATTAAACTGTGTACATTCCTGGAGGTTTAGGGGATAGGAAACACTCAAATTCAAAACATATAATTAATAAATGGGTGATAATTGCTTGTGCCCATAATGGGCAGCATTAATATATATACCCACATGACAGCTAAGGTCAGAAGAGCTTTATTTAACAGCTGGTCTTATGTCTGTGACCCCTCCTGTTGTTCATTGATAAGCCTGAAACATGCACTTGTCAAGGTTCAGAGGCACATTTTGCAAATATGGCAGTAGCCATCGATCATCTTAAGATAATATACTTTATTGATCCCAAGTTGGAAACATTTTCGTAACAGTTGTAAATATGCAGTGGTGTTTATTTGTAAATCATTTAGTATAATCACACACATTCTGTGTTTTATATTTAATAATTATGTGTTCTTTATTTATTGAATGTTCAATACCTGACAAGCACGGAAATGAAAAACTTGGGTCACAGGTTCCTCAACAGTGCATTACAAGACATCTATCAATATGTGTGTATACCTCCATTAAACTGTCGTATTCTGCACATTTCTTATACTATCTACATATATCTTATAAGAGTATAATACATATGTATAATATCAGTTAAAATAAGTGCTTAAACATACAGTAGTTAACATTGCAGGAAAGCAATATATTAGTACTTTGTCAGGCTTAATATTTATACCCCCAAAGCTTTTTTCTTATTCAAAATAAGACCTTAACCTAAAGTATTCTTTAATGTTTAAATAAAGCCTTATTAGTTTGTCTGTCTGTGTCTCCTATTAATATCTAATAATAAAATAATACATTTCAATAACGTGCTTTAACCACCAGGTGTCCCTTTCTATCAGCTGTGCACCGTTATGGTGTAAATATACCAAAATACCGATTGGATCAAATATAAAAGTCAGCCGAATTAGTATTGATACTGCAAGGAGACGCATTGTGTGAAGAGAAATAGAAGATTTTGTTTAATTGCTGATATATTTATGATCCACGTCACATATTCAGTTTCGGCGGCAGTTGTTCCTGTTTGCCTATAGTCTTCTCATCAGGGCTCTTACTATAAATAGCAAACTACGGCAGATATTATAAAATATTATTTAAAAAAAAAAAAAATCGTATTTCACATCAACAGGAAGTCCGGTGAACTAAAATGTCCGTGCGGAACAATACCCCAACCCATAGATTCGTGGGTGAATAATGTCAATCACCACATTACACACATCCCTTCACATTTACATTTGAATTTACATTGAAGTATTTTGTGAGGCCTTCTAAAATGTTTTAAAATATAATTAGGGTTGTATTTCAAGAGTTTGTAAATGATTGCTGGCAACGCAATCGCACAACGGCACGTCCATTAATACAGATACAGATGTCAGTATTCTGAGCCCCTACTCTCCCCATAACTGACGGCAACAAAAGTCCTACATTATTCAATTAAAATAAAGAAGTAAAAACAATAAGTGTGGCTTGATATTGAGTAAGAAAAAGGTTGATAAACGCTGTGAGAATGGATCTGCGGGTAGCATTCGCTCGCGATCTCAAGTCGTCTACAACATACGTTTAGGGAGCTCTATAGAAGCCTATGGACATCCCGGAAAGTTGAAAATGTACGCTAAGGGCCCCCCCTTTGCGTTGGAAATAGCCGACACGGGGGACTTGACATAACGTCAACATAGGCCGACCTGGGAGTGAGGATGTGTTGCAGTGGTATATCTGCAATTAAACAAGTTAAAGCCCTAGTATATTTTGTATAAGAAAAGTTTATACTTTGTAAAACAACCAAACTTTACTGTGTAGTGGGTGTTACTGGCATTTGGCTCATCATGCATATTAATAATCTAAAGAGGAAGGAAATCTAGTCTTTTAAAAGCCTGATATCCATTTTCTGCTCATTGACGAAAGAGGAAAGGCATCTTTGAACACATGGTTCCTCCTTCACTGTAAGTAGAAACAGTTTATTGATGGAATGATTCTGTAAACCTCCTGTGAACATTATTTAATCTGACATGTTTTATAGTCTCACAGAGATGAGAGGAGCAGCTATGAGTCTAACTGCAGCAGCGAGTGGATTAGTTGTCTTCCTGCTCTCTGTGTCAGGTACTGTACTTCTACACTTACATTCATCACATGAACAGAGGGGATTCTGGGAAATGTGGGACTTGTTAAACCAGGTCTCATGTGGGAATAAGTGGGATGGATTTGTGTAAAAGTCAAACCTAGCAGAAACATTTAAAATGTAATTGTGTGTAGAATTGTAGAAACTCAAAGACGTCACTAGTTTTTTTGATGGATATTCTGAAGATCTTGTCGTGCGTTGCCGCTGTCCTTTGCTCTAATCATTTGCATCAAATATCAGTTTGCTTATCACTTTAACAAGCGTTAAAATCAGAATATAGTGTATGCATAACTGTTCCATCCTCTCTCTCTGAAAACATTTTGCTTTTTTTCTTAAGACGACTTCAAGAATCTCCAGCTCTGTTTTTATTAAGTTGAAGTGATTTAGAGAGATATTCTTATTCTAAGTCAAAACATATTGACTCCACTCTTATGGATCTTACCTCTGCACCAAACCCTTCTAGTTCCTTCTCTCCTCTCTGACCTCAGTGTTATATTTCCACGCTCTGAGTTTAAAGCAGTCTTCTTCTTTTTCTAATCTGTATATCAGACAGAAGCTGCTCTCACCTCAGTGTTCTGCATTCATTGTTATTGTTCACACTGACCTCAGCAGCAACCTGACCACAGAGCGAACTGTTCAGAGAGTCTCTATTCTAATTAATGTGATCGCTAATCATTCACTGTTCATTTATATTAAGTCATCCACCAATCTTTGAGTGCACTGACGTTGAAAAAAAAAACAGTTTGTTTTTTGACCCATAAAAGTAGGACATATTCTCTTAACAATGATAAATATGATAAACACCTAATACAAATATATTCAGTCCTCGTTAGATACCGTAGATGCATGATTATAATCTTTTTCTGATGATTGGGGATCTGGACGCTTGCCCAGCTTAGATTTCCTGATATGATATTGGTATTATGATACAAATATTCTTAGTAACTAATTGTTAACTTAAGTCGTTCACTTTGATTATAGTTTCTGATGTGCTCTGTGTTTCAGCGGTTCAGAGTCAGTATGGCTGGGGAGTGACTTACTCTTCTACTCAGATCTGTGCAGTGAAAGGATCAACAGTGGAGATAAACTGCAGCTACAGATACCCATCTACAATAAATCACCAAGTAAACACAGTACAGAAAACCTTCTGGTTTACTCAGAAGAAAGATGGTGAACCTGTAGATCTGACCACAGCCTCAGAGTACGCAGGTCGTGTAGAGTATCTCTGTGGAAACAACAGATGCACTCTGAGAATCAAAAACCTGACAGAGAGCGACTCAGCTGAGTACAGGTTCAGGCTCAAAACAAACAAAGATGCATATACTGCTTCACCAGGAGTCACTTTGTCTGTCACAGGTCTGTCATATAAATGTTTACAGTGTGCTATGAATGTTTGATAAAGAACTTAGTGTGATATTTCCTGCTATGCAAGTGTTCCAACCTAATCCTGCTGTGCGTGCGTGTGTGTGTGTGTGTGTGTGTGTGTGTGTGTGTGGTTGATAATGTCTCTATGTTATTCAATAGCTACTATCTAATGAACCATGGGGTGAAACAAACACCCATTGTAGATGCTGTGAATGCTTTGGGGTATTTATATGAATATAAATCATCATTATTTAACTTTTTGTTGCCTTCTCAGATCCAGATCTACTGGTCAAGGTCATGGAAACAATGATCCACCAGAGTATTTCCAGAGCAAAGCTTCAGTGTCACAGCAGATGTCTTTTACCTCATGATCCTTCCTACATCTGGTACAAGAACGGACAGAACATTCGGGGAGAAACCTCTTCTTCTTTTTCAGTCTATTTTGATTCAGCTGACAGCTTTTCCTGCGCTCTTAAAGGACATGAGAATTTCCCGTCTCCTTCACAGTGTGAGTTTACTCCACAGTCTTTCACTAACAGAACGCCATGGCACAATGATTGCAAGTACTTTGAATATCAATAAACCCACTTCCTCTTTTTACATTACGTTTTTATTTTTGGCCCCTCGCTCTCCATGATCACTTCTGCTTTAAGCAACTCAACAACCTGCTCTGTATTACAGCTGTGAGAGAAGGAGTTGTATCAGCTCAGTTCAACAAATGTTTTATCTTTCAGGTGTTGACGGTCAAACCTGTAACAGAGTGATTTACAACGACAGAAGCATCTGTGCCTTCAAAGGATCATCAGTGGACATTTCCTGCATGTACAGCCATGAATATGTTCAATCAAAGTTTTGGTTCAGTCCTGAGCGTAGTCATCAGGGACATAATTCCTCTCAACCTGAGGACCTTAGTGAAGACTCCCAGTATGCAGGTCGTGTTCAGATCCTTGAAACAGAGAGAGGACACTCCACTCTGAGGATCTCTGACCTGAGAGACTCAGATTCAGCTCAGTATCTCTTCAAATTCAAAACATCAAGCTTTGAATGGGGGAGTGATTTACCTGGTACCACTCTGACTGTCACAGGTACTGACCAACACACACTGATGTTATATCAACATGGTACAGTAGTTAAGGTGGTATGTTTATAACAGAAGATTGTACGACTGATAATGAGTGCATGATTCTATGTATTTTCTTACCCCTTTAAAATGTTGAAAGTAAGTTAATAATTACAACAATCATTTGATATTCATCTTTTTTTTAAATATGTACCCTTGATTTGGGTATTTGATAAATAACAAACATTGTTTTTATCCTCAAGATCCAGATCTGAAGGTGAAGGTGCAGGTGCATTCATCTTCATGGTCTAAGCTCCAGTGTTACACCAGTTGTCGCCTGCCACATGGTTCTTCCTACATCTGGTATGAGAATGGGCTGAAAATTGCAAAAGAAACATTATCTTCATATTCAGTCTACTTTGGTTTTGCATCCAGCTACTCCTGCGCTGTGCGAGGACATGAGGATTTCCCCTCGCCTCCAGTGTGTGAGTGTTTCCCTCTGGCCCTCTGGTGGAGCTTGTAGGTTATTGAACTTTACCTTCAAAGCTTTTAATTCAGTAGTAGCTGTTCACCCGAAATAGCTGAGACTCAGAAGAAAAGCATACTGCTGATAACAACATTGCAGAGATGCTGCAAAGACCATGCAATTGTTTTTACATACTCTTACTTCTTGACTTCTTTATGAAAAACTGTACTGTGACTTTTTATGAGGTTTTCTTTGGAAAATTGTAACATGATTTGATTGACTTCTGTGTGACATACTATACTTTTTATGACACATTTAAATGTTACTTTATTGTGAAACAACTAGGGATGCTCCGATCGCCAATTTCGGGGCCGATCGCCGGAATCAGTATCGGCCCATACCGATCGCCGATCCGATCGAGTGGGCGGGGCCTAAATGGAAGATTTAAACATCACTTTAAATCTTCCATTTAAGTGATGTTTAAACTCAGTTAATGGGGCTCATTCACTGGAGCTTCCACAAACAACAATCAACTTAATTATTACATTCAAATGATGTACATTATTCAAGTTTACATTCACTTTGGATAATAACACGGGAGAAATGAGCGGAAGCGCTCTCTTTTCCTCTCTCTCTCTCCTGACAGCCTGTCAGTATCTCATGCAGCTCACTGATCCAGTAATGAGTGACCCGACAGTGAAGAATAAATATATTTATAATAACTAGTTTAGCTTGTTCCAGAGGTAGATAAAATAGCTAAGTGTGTTAGGTCTAACTCTCAGTGTGTGTTTCGCTTACCGGTCCGGCAGACAGGCGGGCGGAGCTGCAGGATTTCTGCTTCACACACGTTGCATACCGCTATTTTACTGTCTTTTTCGGACACCTTAAAATAATGCCAGACCGGTGAAGCCATTCTGGCGAGCTTGTTTTGCCGCACACAGAGAAAAGTGTCATGTATTTTACGTCATGCAATCGGCTCTCGCGATCGGCATGTTTAGAGAGCACCGATCGATCGGTAGAGAGTGAGTATCGGCCGATATCGATCGGTGACCGATCGATCGGAGCATCCCTAGAAACAACCAACCAAATATTTTATAGTATATAACCCAATATCAACAATCTTAAACTCACCTCAGTCGGCTTTACAGTGATTACAGCATGTTTGTTTAAAAAAAATAGTGCACACACTTCTGTTTGCCATTGTTTGAATGTGCCCTAAACGAGCGTTTTTTTGCCAAAACAAATTCACGAAGAACATTTGAAATTGTTTTGTTTTTCAGGTGTCACTGGTCAAACCTGTAACAGAGTAATTTACACTGAGAGAAGCATCTGCGCCTTAAAAGGATCATCAGTGGACATTTCCTGCACGTACAACGGTTATAAAGTATATGTTAAATCTAAGTTCTGGTTAAGTCCTGAGCGTAGTCATCAGGGACAGAATCCCTCTCAACCTGAGGACCTTAGTAAAGACTCCCAGTATAGAGGTCGTGTTCAGATCCTTGAGACAGAGAGAGGACGCTCCACTCTGAGGATCTCTGACCTGAGAGACTCAGATTCAGCTCAGTATCTCTTCACATTCAAAACAACAAGCTTTGAATGGGGGAGTGATTTACCTGGAACAACTCTGACTGTCACAGGTACTGATCAACACACACTGATGTTATACAGCAGCAGCAGCTTCATTAAAATAACTAAAACTTTTGTACCACTTTCTTAAGAATTTGGTTGAAGGGTTTTATAACTATTGGCTTTTACCATGGTTTTAAGTGTCTTTACAAATGTTGTGTAAATAAAGTGTTTATTTGAAATAATAGCTCACTGTAGATTATTAGGAAAATGATCTCAATTAATCAGAGGAAGAAGAATCAAGTTATGTACAGTATTTAAGACAAATTATTAACACCACATTGTAAACATGTTCTGTTACAAGTAACATTAATTTGCTACTTAAATAAAAGTAAGAAAGCTATTAGCATAGCTATTTGGTTAGCAAATAGCTATTCAATGTATTATTTGAATTAACCACTTCTGTTTGTGGTACATATCATAACTTTATATTTATATTTGTTATTTTTGATGTCTGAAAGTACGTCACTTACAACGTTAAAGGTTATCACATTTGATGTTTAATGTTAAACATATCCAGCTCTGCAGGTGCAGGTGATCACATCAACAGTCCACCAGGCTTACACCTATGCAGAGCTGAAGTGTCGCAGCAGCTGCAGTCCAGCTGGTGTTTCCTACGTCTGGTTCAAGAACAACGAGAAAATCATCAAAGAGGAAAGACCTTTATATAAAGACTGGTTTTATCCTGGAGACATCATCTCTTGTGCTTTGCAAGGACGCGAGAATTACAGGTCTCCTTTGCTATGTGAGTTCGCTACACGGTGTAATTAATTTGAACGACATAACAGAGACAGCTCATTAAGGAATCAACCTCCAGATACTTTGCACCTAACATTTGCTTCACAGAATTGTTGTTTTCTACTCCAGATGCTCTGAATATTCCCATCGTGTCAGTGAGTCCTTCCGATGAAATCATGGAGGGCAGTTCAGTGACTCTGACTTGTAGCAGTGATGCTAACCCAGCAGCTAACTACACCTGGTACAAGGAGGATGAAGACTCTCCAAAAGCTTCAGGACAGATCTTCACCATCACTGACTTCAGAGCTAAACACAGTGGGAGTTATTCCTGTGGAGCCCAGAACAAGTTAGGACGTAGTAACTCCACCTTAACTCTGATTGTTGTGGCAGGTAAGTTCTCTACATTCACCAGACCTGATTCACTTTGTAATATGAAGCAACCCATAACTGAAAACTGGTTACACAGAAATAAAACTTTCGTTGTTCAGGATTATAGACGTGGATCACTGACTGAAGGGATATATTAATCTAGTAGTTAGAAGTATCACATATGTGTTCATGTTTCTAGGGAGTTCAACAACGATAGTGAATATCATCAGGACGACTCTGGGGGTCTTGATTCTGATTCCTGTGTTTCTCCTGACTCTGTGGACGAGGTACAACAATATAAATTCATCAGTTCACTCACCATTTATTTATTCTCTTATAACATCCTCACATTTCACTGTCATGAATTTGGCACTTGTTGATGTTGTCCTTAATCCAGGAAGAAGAAAGCTCTGCGCTCCACCACTGAAGCACATGAACCTGAAGAGATAGAGGTGAGAGAGAGCGGACCTGTTGACAACACTTCCAATACGTCTCGATTATAAATTGTCCCATAAATGCTCTGGAAAAGAGGAGTTATGTGCATTTGGTCATAAAACAATGACATCAACTAATCTTCAAAATAAAATACCTTTTTGATAATATCTCATAGTATATGCAGGTTTCATGAATGAGGGTCTAATTGTGTCTTCTCTCTCTTCATCAGTTGGACTCTGATCCTGAGTATGAGAACGACTCACACACTGCAGCACAGACAGAAGACCCAGAGGAGCAGGGAGACATGGTGTGAAGTCCAGTCAGGTTAGAGCCTCCTGCATCAGATCAAACAGGCCCACTCCACATGTAGAGTCACAGTTCCAGCTGTAACTTCACACAAAGTCTCTGTGATTTTCTTCAGACGCTCACCTGATGGAAACAAAGAAGAAGGACGTTGTATATATTCACCTTCAACTCCAAACATTGTTTAATGTCAGTTTCCAGTAGCAGCAGCTTGTAGGTTTAGAAGAATGTGAAGTGAATCATGTAAAGGTGTCAAACATGATGAACTATACATGCTTATGTTATATGTACATTTGTTGATATTACAAAAGTCTAGGACAAGTCTTACGCAAATTGTTTCTTTTAAATTCAACATAATAAATCATTTTTAAATATCCTGATCAGTGTCTTGGTTTATAGCTGTCCTGGCTGAGAGAGACCTGATCACATTTCACTCCATGTACAGTTTAGATTTGTTCAAACTGAAATGAAATGTAAAACCCAAGCTATACCTCAATGAACAAATGTTGAGATGTGACTTTCTGTACACATTATGAAACTGTCCAGATAGTCTCATAATAATATCAAGTGATGTTAATTTGCATTAGTAGTTTGTTTAATTTGCATTGTTGATTTTATTCACAGAACGTGGATTTAGATCTTGAAGTTTGACTGCTTTTATAATAAAGGAAGACATTAGGATGTGTCTTCTCTTGTCAGTGAGGAGAGGTGCTCTGTTTACCACAAACTGGTCTCCTGAACTCCCTTTCTTTTAATGATGAAGGGTTTTCTTGTGGACATCAATCAACTTATTTGTTATTTTGTCACTGAAGCCGCACGGAGACGAGAGGAGCAGCTATGAGTTTAACAGCGAGTGGATTTGTTGTCGTCCTTCTCTCTATGCCAGGTAATGTACTTTTTTTTTTATCCACATTATATTTAGCTTTTCTAAACACGTTGACACTTTACATAAATATTCCATACAATTATACAGCAAACATACGCAGGCATATATTAGTGACCAAACAAGATGCACGCAAATTAATTTGGAGAAAATACAAAGAGACAACAGAAAGAAGTCAGATTGGCAGGTGGTTAGTCAGCGGACGACCAGACCCAGGAACAACGACTGAACTGGCTTTTTCAAGTGTCAAAGGTATGATCCTCTTCTGCATCTTCTACATATGGACAGTATTCTGTAACTTCACTTCATGTGTTGTCAGGCGCAGCCAACAATAAGGTCTACAGAGCACTTCTATATGGAAACTCACTACTACACCATCCATTCCTGCCTCCCTTTATCCTCTCGTGCATTCATTTGTCTTATTCCAGGTATTCTTGCTCATATTTTGATTTGGCAGAAACACACCTGAGTAGAAATGGTTAAACTCATAAAATGTTAATGTGGCGGCACGTGGTAGTGTTTGTTTGAAATCCTATTTAAGATCTACATTTAACTAAAAGCCGGACAACGCCACCTTGGGAATTGCACCCAAGGAAATAATTATTCAAAGTACCAATAAGGCATTCAGGTTCCTAATACTGAGGGGCAGGAGAGGTGGTTCCAATTCATCACATGTTTGATTTCAAGTATTAAGGCAAATGAGACAAGAAAAAAGCGTACCTACCGATCAGGCTAAGTTAACACAGCAGGAGAGCTTCGTTCAACAGCGGCAGCAGACATGGGCTGCCAACACACTCTCACTCCCTAAGCGTCCAGGAGCGACGTTTGGTCAGTGTCCGTGGCGTCCAGTTGTGACGCTCCTAGGCTCCTTCAGCGTCATAAAGGGACGCAAATAGCTTTCAACTGATTGCAATGTATTCCCATCTGCGGCGGGATTTGACGCTCATGGAAGCACGGCATTCGTTTGTGTCGGCTGCCCTTAAAGGCAATGTGAGCGTCCATTCCCATTGGATAACGGAGAATTGTACACCCGGAAGTAAGTATTCCCCTTACTGTCGATTGATTTTACAGTGATATCTGCTCTACTCATCGACTAAAAAACACCAGATTATCCTTGTTAATTACACAACATTGATTGGTTTAAATTGTGTGCAATGCTTTTGTATTTTTCCCCTTCGATTCGGAGAAACAAATATTTTTTCTGAGTAAAGGATGGCAGAAGACACTACACTACCCAGAATCCCCAGCTATCGTTTGGACTACACCATGTGCTCTGTTTGACAAACCCCGTGATAGTCCTCAAGCTCTGTGATTGGAGAGTGTGCTCCGAGGGTTACGCCGATTCTCGAACAGCACTTGAAATGGGATGGAACCAAGGCAGACTGTCCAAAACTGGATTTGAACCTGTCCACCGCGTACCCCCCCTCCCCCACCCCATCCCCAGAACTACACATGCTGGCTATTGTGTTTCGCAACATGTTCTCTATCTATGGCACGTCTCTACTGGGAGTTGTAGTTTTAAAAGACGTTTTCGTATTTCCCATAATAAGAAGTTGCCAGTATTAAACTGTGTACATTTAGGGGATAGGAAACACTCAAATTTAAAACATATAATTAATAAATGGGTGAAAATGGCTTGTGCCCATAATGGGCAGCATTAATATATATACACACATGCCAGCTAAGGTCAGAAGAGCTTTATTTAACAGCTGGTCTTATGTTTGTGACCCCTGTTGTTAATTGATAACATTACATTACATTACATTAATTGATAAGCCTGAAACATGCACTTGTCAAGGTTCAGAGGCACATTTTGCAAATATCGATCAGCTTAAGATAATATATACTTTATTGATCCCAAGTTGGAACATTTGCGTTACATCAGCATGTGTAACAGTTGTAAATATGCAGTGGTGTTTATTTGTAAATCATTTAGTATAATCACATAAATTCTGTGTTTTATATTTAACAATTCTGTGTTCTTTATTGATTGATTGTTCAATACCTGACAAGGTCGGAGATGAAATATCTACATACATCTTATAAGAGTATAATACATATGTATAATATCAGTTAAAATAAGTGCTTCAACATAGTTAACATTGCTGGAGGTATGCACAAATATTGATAGATGTCTTGTAATGCACTATTGAGGAACCTGCGACCCAAGTTTTTCATTCAATGCATAACTACACCATAGTTGAAATCTTGAAAAGGGATGTGCAAAATAGTCATTATATACAGTCTTCAATTAACTATTAGTAGAGAATAACGAGTAATGAATATACTTTATAGGGATCCTATTAATATCTAATAATACAAATAATGAAATTCAATAACATGCTTTAACCACTAGGTGTCCCTTTATATCAGCTGTGCACCTTTATGGTGTAAATACAGCCTATCTACCAATTGGAGACGTATTGTGTGAAAAGAAATGTAAGAAGTTGTTTAACTGCTGATATATTTATGATCCACGTCACGTTTTCAGTTCCTCATGTTTGTCTAGAAGTCTTCTCATCAGGGCTCTATAAATACAGAACTACGGCAGATATGTAATATTTAATGCAGCCGAACCGTGTATTACAATGCCGTTATGTGATGACTTTCAAAGAGAAAAGCAAGAACACTCGGAATAAAGTATTATTTTATTTTTTTTAAATGTTTTCGGTCTGTTTCCGGTATTTGTTAATGACGATGTGCTGTGAGATGTGAGACTGGAATTGCACAGGGGAAAATAACGTAGGCTATCTTTAGATGCGGATTTTGTTAAACTAATATGTTTGCGCTGTGGACCAACACTATACATTGACGGAGAAGGGGGTAGCAATAAAGATAACACCATTAAATAGTTACACAACATAACAGAAATAATATCGATAGCAGCGTCCCTAGCAACCACCTTGGTAACAATGAAAACGTCGCGATTTCCTGAAGTAATGTTCGTAATAACTAGAAAACTAAAGATCATGTACATCCACTGCACACATAATCTGAAATAACAACTCATATTTCTCGCATCAAATGACATCAAAACGCATTTTAATGGCCAAACTAACTTTAAAATAGGCATTTTCCACCGAGAATAAAACGAAGTTCGGCCATGTTTTCTTTTTCTGCAGGGAGAAATTTGAAGATCACGTGACATAGACGCCAGCCATTGGAATGAATGGTGAAAAAAAACGGGGTTTGTCAGAGCACATGGTGTAGTCCAAACGATAGCTGGGGATTCTGGGTAGTGTAGTGTCTTCTGCCATCCTTTACTCCGAAAAAATATTTGTTTCTTCGAATCGAAGGGGAAAAATACAAAAGCATTGCACACAATTTATACCAATCAATGTTGTGTAATTAACAAGGATAATCTGGTGTTTTTTAGTCGATGAGTAGTGCAGATATCACTGTAAAATCAATCGATAGTAAGGGGAAGACTTACTTCCGGGTGTACAATTCTCCGTTATCCAATGGGAATGGACGCTCACATTGCCTTTAAGGGCAGCCGACACAAACGAATGGCGTGCTTCCATGAGCGTCAAATCCCGCCGCAGATGGGAATACATTGCAATCAGTTGAAAGCTATTTGCGTCCCTTTATGACGCTGAAGGAGCCTAGGAGCGTCACAACTGGACGCCACGGACACTGACCAAACGTCGCTCCTGGACGCTTAGGGAGTGAGAGTGTGTTGGGGCTGCAGGATCCCTGCAAGGGTCTACAACCAGCAATACACATTTAGTATGTATGCTACTTGTCATGCTAAGCATACAACAAACGGCAGCCACCGCAAACTCACCGGTGCCAGCGGAGAAAGCACGTAAATGGAACTCGGAAGTGGCCTTTCTGCCAAAGAGCAAGAGGGAGCAAGAGCGACACTGACCCCTCTTTAGAAAGGTTTCCCCGTGTTGATAGGGCTGAACAGTTTATCCTGCTACATTCAGATAACGACGAACAAGTACATTGAAATGTTCAAAAACAATCCGTGTTAAATAGTAAACTGTACTTTGTTTCCGGGTCCTGATTCAGTTTCTGATGTTTCACTGTCCTCTACTGGGGGATCTTAAGTGAGACACATTCAGGCTTCATCACTCAGAGAGCTCTCTCCACTGTCTGCTTTAAAGGGTCACCCAAACTACTAAAGTACTGATGTCCTCTCTTACCTCCTAAACATGCAAATCATTCATAATAAAGTTTGCTGCATGCTGTGAGGTTGTTTTTCAAATGTTAAAGTGTTTTAATAAAGATAAACATTGGACATATGTTCACAACTGATCCACCTAAACATCCAAAGTCATTGAACATGTGTTTTTCGTATCATTAAACAATGTGTGTCAAAAGCCTACCAGTCAACTTGATTATGTGTGTGATGTGTGTGTTCATGTTGGGTTCACACTAACAGGCATGATATTTTCTCACGTCTCAGAGTTCTGTATCTCTCTGCAAACAGAAGCAACCTGACTGCAGAGAGAGCAGAGATGAAACAAACCAAGAGAAAATATATCATATGCTGGCCTATATATCACCGTTCAAATATCAGCTCCAAATGTCAATGCATTGTGGAAATATGAGCATGTCCATGCATTGTGGAAATATGTTGGTGTCCAATTAAAGAAACCTATTTTGCATTGAAACGGTCCCTGTAATGTACAACATTGTACACTTCAGGAAAGGTTTCAATGTTGAATAAGTTCCTCCAATTGGACAGGCTAAAACACTTGTCCAGACGTTTGAAAACAATTTTCCCGACCTTTTAAACATGATTTCTGCCTTGTCAAGTGCTTTATTGTAGCCTGGCTTTTTCATGTCGAATTGATGTACTTTATTTATATATAATGTCTCTGTATTTTTACACTACTGTACAATACATAGACATATACAATACACTTATTCCGACATGTGAAACACTGTTCCTCCCTTGTAAAGTGCTTTATTGTAGCCTGCCTTTTTCATGTCCAATTGATGTACTTTATTTAGTATTGCAAATGTCCCTGTGTTGTCAAATTCAAATACCTTTTCAATACTAACTACAGTCCATCAATTGTACATGGTACAGCACTCGTCCAGCCGTTTAAACCACTTTTAAACAATTTTCCTGGCTCAGAAAGTGAGGTGCTGAAATCTGGTTGGTGTCCATTTAAAGGAAACTATTGTGCATTGAAACGGTCCCTGTAATGTACAACATTGTACACTTCAGGGAAGGTTTCAATGTTGAATAAGTCCCTGTATTGGACATACTAAAACACTTGTGTCCATTTAAAGGAACCTATTTTGCATTGAAACGGTGCCTTCAATGTACAACATTGTACAATTCAGGGACAGTTTCAATGTTAAATAAGTTCCTTCAATTGGACACAAACCAGAATGCAGCACCTCACTTTCTGAGCCATACTAAAGCAATCCCCTCTCCCCCTCTTCCTCCAGGTGCTGCAGCCTGGTTCTCTGGGTACTCTATGTCACTATGTAACCTGTTGAGCCCGAGAGACCCCGGTTCCGGGGGCCTCCTGCAATATCTTGCAGAAAACAGTGTCTGAGGGCATATTCATTTAATAAACTATGAATGTTTTATATCCATGTAACGGAAAGAAACTCATCTAACTGATCATTTACATTTTTAATGTTTTTTAAAACCCCACAATGCTAACGCTGAGCCTCTGAATTAGCAACGAGCGAAAAATGCTAACAGATGACTGCATCGAAATTCACTCACAAAACCTTATTATTTATCTTTGCTGCACATCTCAACCCATCGTTTCACATCGTGAGGGGACACAGAATCGATGGTTATCCTCATTATCACTCAATCATACGAACTCTCGGAGATAATAACAAGAACACACATCAAAATATATGGAGCTAGTTAGCCTAAAACGGCAAAATGGCTCACCTGTGTGGTAGTCTGGTCAAAAGTGGTCTTCAATGGCATTAAAACGATAAAAAACGATGCTGAAGTTAATCCATAGGTTAATCCAATGTGTCTGTGTCACTTTGAATGATTTCTGATAATCCGTGAGCAATAAATCAGCTTTTCGGTTTTGAGATGTCAGACCTAGAGACAGCTTCACTGTGGAGCAAAACTGTTTACACGAAGACGCCATTTTTATTTTTAACATGAGTGTGTGCGGGACGATTCCCCTTCGATTCTATTGGCTCTAACGGTCAGAAAGAGATGTCACATGTCAAAATCGAAGAAGGGGGGCCAGAGATAAGGAAAATCCACCCAAATGGCCCCAGAAGAGGTTTTTTTTGCTAAATCTTTCTAAAAAGGTCAAATATCACTTGTTTTGCATCAATCTTGATACAGGGTACTTATTATATGTTGTACTTTGGATTCCTAAAGCTTTTAGTCTACTAACCCATCATCCAAGGTTAGTTTTCACTATAAGTACAACATATTTTTTGAACGGACACTATAATCTACAGTTTTTTACCATGTTCAATCTGAATTTTCTTTAAAATAAAAAACATCTATATTGATTCTGACTTGTCTACATCCAACTCACAGGTTTATCATTACTTTGAGAAAAAAGATTATTAATTTAACCCTTTTAGAAGGGAAGATATGGTCATTTGTTCTGGGAATGTCATTTAACTGAAAAAACAGGCTCAGGGCTTAAAAGGTTAAGACAGTTTCCCCGCATTTTAATCACTATTTCTGCCTTGGAAAGTAAGGTTCTCTCCACACTTTTTCCCCATAAATGATTTTAAATCATTATTTTTGCATTTAAATGCATTTATTCTATCATTAATATGGTTCCCTGAAACAATGCACATACTCTGGAGCTCACTGGGTTCCTGTATATGCTTTAATCAGGTGTTTTAACACTTTTTTCCATGAAAATGATTTGTAATCACTATCATGGGGCTATATAAATCCAATTCCGGGTAATTCAGAGCACAATTCTACCTTTTACTATTTAAATGTATTTGTATTATATATTTTGTGCTAGGAAAGTGACATTTCTGGGTGACTTTGTCAGTTTATGGAGCTGAGCCCACAAATCCTGGAGGTTCCAGGCCAAATTTGGGTGCTCATAGGCGGCCTGCCAGTTGCACCCACCCGTGGAAAGAAGAACAAATTGACGAAAACGGTTAATTATATCTTAAAATAATCAAAAATTAAGTTTAAAAAAATTGTTGAAAAAATTACTAAGTGCCAACGGAGAAGGGGCCTGAAAAGGCTCAACCCTTTGGGGCTTCTGGCCCTTTTTTACAGTAAGTTGCAACGGAGAAGGGGAAAAGTGTCCGGGGCTTCATTTCCCCTTCTCCGTCAAAAATATTCATCCATACATTTTGGACTACGGTCTGCACGAAATCGGAAACCCGGTTTTTTGGTGCACTCAGAAAAAAAATTGCTGTCTGCAAAGACGGAGGTGAAGTGTCCGCTCACCATGCACTTTGGGTTGGCCTTATTTTGTGCCTCAAGACCCCCCAGCCTGGTTCTCACAAAAGTTGACTGACAAATGTGCCTCTGGAGGAATGTAAGGGGAGTTGACAAGGGACTTTACCCGCATTATGAGGCACTATTTTCGGATACTTTTTTTCATTTTCACCCATTTTCCCTGGTTCTCAAAAAAGTTTATTCTGACAAATGTGACTCTGGAGGAATGTAAAGGGAGTTGACGGGGGACTCTTGTGGGCTCATGAGGCACTATTTTTGGGTACTTTTTTTCATTTTCATGCATTTTTCATGTATGAATTGAAACTTTATTTTTTTACATTTTGGTCAATTTGACCCAGTTCTGGCCACCGCGTTGCCTGGAGAATAGGACCGAGAGATGACAGGGGTCTCTTGTGGCCTCACAAGAAACTATTTTTGGACAAATGTTTTCATTTTCATGCATTTTTTTATGGATGAATTGAAACTTTATTTTTTTACTTTTTGGTCTGTTTCATCCAGTTATTGCCATCACGTTGCCTGGAGGATAGGACCGAGAGATGACAGACTCTCTGGCCGCCTCAACAGTCACAATTGTCGGACACTTTCTTTGCTTTACCCCGGTTCTATCACTCTTTCCTCCTTTGACCATAAAACCCATTTCCTGCTGGGGTGCTGCCCAGGCGCGCCGGATTCATTTTAGAAGTGGGGGGAGCCAAAAAAGTGCGTGTGTATGGCCCAATCCCAAATCACGCCCTACACCGTCCCTACCCCTACACACTCCCCCTCCGTGACGGAGTGAACTCCGTGGAGTAACACATGAGGCTCCTCCTGTCAGATGGAGTAAACACAGCAGCAAGCTTTGGGACAGCCTCCCCTCTCTCCGGCAGAAACAGGAAATGCCGTAACTGTATGTAACAACGGTTTCAAATCAGTATCTCTTTGACAACAAAATGTAAATGAATAACTCAAATAAAACTCCAAACATCTTTCATTGTGTTACTTTTTTGTAAAGCTCTTTTAGTTTTAAACCTGATGTTTATGAGCTTCTTAGTTTTTGCAATAGTCTGTAAATATACACAACTTTATAATAAAATGCACACATTTACCTTTTTCTAGACTAAACACAGGTATGATCCTAAGTTAAACAAATATGTGGTTATCATGAGGTTGCTATTGCTAACATCGCAGTTTATCAGTGGATGTTTGCTGGAAGCCTGGAACTACTTGTAAACAGCGTGTTTCCTGATGGACACACACAGCGTTGAGACCGGTCAGGTACCTCTGGCTACAGGTAATGCAATTCATGAAACTTATTTCAAGAAATGGACATAAATTATTTATTTAATCGAACCAAACAACAATTCTTGTGAAAAGAACGTATAACAAGCTTGTTAACAGTAACACAAGCTGTGATGTTGTGTAATTAAAATCACATGACTAAAATGTCCAATAACATGAGGGTGGAGCAACCTTCCAACAAATGTCCCACAATGCATAGGGTAAAACAAAACAAAAATCCCCACGTGGCTAAATCTAGCCTACTTAATCTTTCTACATTTTGCCAAAGTAAACCTCCCTTTGCTCACTGGCAAAGCAGAAACTCCGGAGCACTTTTTTGAGGTCCAGGCCGTCGGTCAAATCTTTGTGGATGTGGAGGAAGAGAAGGTGATTTAAGCCGCGCTCGGACTAGTTGAACGAAGGAACGTCTTCAACCGACGGAGGCTGGAGAAGCTCCGCTCAGCTGTTGCATTGGACATTGGCACAGTGAAATACAGCCGTAGAAGCTTGTCCACTTCACTGAAGAGGGATTGCGTGCCTCGTCCCTGTGCATGTCCGCGATTGTGGCCACCTTTGTCACCTGAGTGATGGGTCTTTCAGCGCCGGAACTGTTGTGTGCCTGCAAAACTGCTGGAAACAGTGACAACTGGGTGGACAGCCGTTCCATGTCAACATCACCTGTGTACATGTCGACCAGATTTTGGGGGATGTTGATGCTGCCGAATCCCGGGGGGGTGTTTACTGCTGTGAGGAGTACCTGTTCCATGCTCATCAGCAGAAGCAGAGTGGGTTGGTTAAACCTGCGAGTCAGCTCAGAAGTGAGCAGGTCAACTACCTCAAAGAACTGGCTCCTGAAGTAGTCCTCTGGATTTTCCCACTGATGAGGTGCATCCCCATCATCATAACGGCGTGGAGCGCGCCGCCTTGGAGGAAGAGCCGGTGCCTGGACCAGGTCGTTCATGGTCATTCTTTGGGCATCTTCAAAGATACTGTGGAATGCCTCTGTGGACCTCAGGTTTGTGTAGTGTGTCCGGAGCATCTGCACTGCTGACTTAACTGTCTCTGCTGAGAGGTCTTTGGACTGAAGCACCCGAGCCACCTCTTCCGCAGAAGAAAACAGTTTAAGACACACTTTCAGTCCAAAGCAAACACTGAATTGAGTCATCAATGCCTGCAGCCCTGGTGCCTTTTTGCTTGCTTCTGTGTTCCCCCCCATTCAGATTATTTTATCCAAAGTGTCGTAGACAGCTTCATAATTGGCAAGCAAGGATTTGATTGCACTGCCTCTGGCTGTCTAGCGAGTGGGGCAGAGCGGTGTGAGGCCAGCACTGGCACCAGGAGAGGCAGCAGCAGCATCCCTAATGTTTTTAAACATGGCGAGTCGTTTTGGTGAGTTGTTGATTATCTCATGTATGTCGTGAACTAAACTGAAGGCACCACGTACAATGTTGCACTTTGAAGCAGCTTCCTGAAGAATTAGGTTCAAACTGTGATTTGTGCAATGCATTGAGACTGCTTTGGGATTTATGTCTTTAAAGCGTTTGGCCACACCTGACATTTGTCCCTGTAGAACAGATGCGCCATCGTAGGTTTGTCCTCTCATGTCACCAATGTCCAGGCCGCATCTCATTAACATGTCCTTAATAGTAAGGGTTATTGATTCTGCGTCAGTTTTAGGACAGTCATACATTCCTATGAAGTCTTCATGGATAACATAATCAGCTGATACCCATCGTACTGTAAGAGACAACTGTTCATGCCCGGAGCAATCGCGAGTTTCATCCACAATAACTGCATAGTGTTTTGCATTGCTTTTAATTTCAGTTAATAGAGTGGTCAGAGACTCCCGATACATTTGATTTATAAGTTCATTAATTGTCTCATGTGATGCATATTTCCCGGTGAGCATGAAGCTTTTCAGAGTGGGGTTTTTCTCAGCAACAAGTTCAACTAGCTTTTGGAAATTGCTCTCCTTATCTGCATGCCCCCTGATTGCTAGGCCCTGTCGGGTTAGAAACTGCAGACAGCGCAGTTGCTCCATCATTCCATCTCTTCTTTTTTCCTGCTCAATACGCTGTTGTTTGACAAGCTGTATGTTGACTGGTATTTGACTGAAGAAAGCGCACTTTTTTTGAATACACTCTCTGTGGAAATGAGATTTTTCGTGGCTGTCCAGGCTTGGGCACTTTTTCCAGTTATTAACTCCGGTATTAACAAAGCTATCATCTCCACATTTTGAGAAAGTTACAAGCCGTTTGACAGCAGCAAATCTGCATATTTCACAGAAGGCCCGTTTAGTGGTTTTGCAAAGAATTAACCACTCTCTGTTTTTGTACCATTTTGCGTTGAAGTACCTTTGTCTTTGCCCAAATAATCTAGCTGTCATACATACATACATAGACCCTCACATGTACAATAAAGGGAGTAAAAGAGACCATTCTACCAGGGTCAACAGTTTAACCCGTTACCTTTGAAGACGAACTCTGTCCCGCCCATTACGCGGGTGGAGTGGAGCCCCCGGCTATAGATGCTGAAGGTGGGGTGTTGGCAGATGGGGTCGGAGTAGTGGTAGTAGTGGCCCTCCCAGGAGTGGTTGTTGTCGTGGAAGATGAAGTGGCGGGTGAGGAAGAGCACCTCGGGGCGCATCTCACAGCGCTGGCTCACCCACTCACCGTACAGCCCCGCGCGGCCAGGATGAGGGGGTGCAGCTCGTCCGAGCAGAAGATAATCCGGCAGGCGTGCAACCTAAGGACACATTTTGAATTGGGTTTATTACCAAATGATAACTAGAAAAGAAAACGAAAAAAATACATTAATTCCACTGCACAACGTTAACTAACCTCTGTACAACGTTAACTAACCTCTGTACAACGTTAACTAACCTCTGTACAACGTTAACTAACCTCTGTACAACGTTAACTAACCTCTGTACAACGTTAACTAACCACTGCAAAACGTTAACTAACCTCTGTACAACGTTAACTAACCTCTGCAGAACGTTAGCTAAACTCTGCTAATATCCCCTTAATGACATGCTCCTTTGAACATTTTGCTAAGTTACTGTTATAAATGTGACGAATCACTCATGTGCAACCTTATGAAAAGCCATTTTAAATCGGTTTTGTTACCATATGATCAGCCGTTAAGTAACTTTAGCTAAACCACGTGCAGCTTTAGCGCTAAGCTAACTTGTTGTGAGCAGGTCTTTTAGCGAATACATTTTTGACAGAAAGATATCTACAGATAGATATAGATGTTTTCAAACTCACCATTCCACGTAAAGTTATTTTCAAAATTCGGTCGGACCACCAGACGCAGCAGCAATAATTAGCGGGCTCCTCGGTCTTCACCTCTGACTGCGTGCAGTGCAGCTGCAGCACTAATGCTCAAAGTGTGTGTGGAAGCCCCTCCCCTCTCTTGCAGAAACGTAACACACTGAGTTATCTCTGCTTAATAGGATTATTGCAATGCACATTTCAGCTAAATAGTGCAAACAACTAATTTGCTTTAGTAATGACACTGTTTTTACAAAGTCTTTTTAGATGCGACTTTAGAGTAGAGGGGAATTATTGAAACGGGATTTGTACAGTGTTCCGCGGCATCCGCAGCTGCGAAAATGTGGGGCAGGGCCGTAAAGTGGGGGGGCCAATGGCCCCCTGGCCCCCCCGCTTCCGGCGCCCTTGGTGCTGCCTGGTTCCGGGGCACCCCAAACCCTCTCATGGTCGGGGCACCATGAATTAATGCATCGGACCCAGAGGTCGCGTTAACCGAATATTTTCCGTCTATGGCGGATTTTTTTTAACAATGACGGAAAAATCTGAAAGCAGTCCGTCATTTTAACGGATTAGAACAAACTCGGAACAGCGCCAAAGTGTCCCCGCAGCGAGGCTCCGGTGTTAAGCATGCCTGCCAAAAAGGAAATTATACCGTTTCCAAACCCAACTTTGCCCTACAAATCATTGAAATATCTGTGAGTTTTGGCTTTACGCTGTGCGCACTCCCGCGAGGTGCAGTGGGCATGCATAACACGGCGCTAACAGTTCACGAGCGTGCGCCCCGCCCCCCGTTGACAGTTCACGACTGTGCTCTCCCCCCCCCACACCCCCGTTGACAGTTCACGACCGTGCAAGATTGACAGTTCTCTCTCTCTCCCCCCCCCCAGAGTGTAAAGGCCGACGGGTAATACTGAATTTTGACGGACATTTTACGATCCTGTCCGTCAAAATGACGGGCAGTGAAAAAGTCTAGCGCAACCTCTGATCGGACCTAATGTTGCCATCACCAGCCCTGCATTGGTGCGGAGGTGGGACCATCCAACCCGGTGGCACCCCAAGTCCTCCCTTGGTCCGTGCACCATGAATTGAAGCATCGGACCCAGTGTTGCAATCACCGGTCATGCTAACGCATATAAACGGAGAAATAGAACAGAATTTTAATCAAATTCATTGTGTTTGTTTTAGTAAGGATGTCGTCCGAATGCCCGGTGTGCAGAGTCTTCTATCTGGCGTTGAACAAACACCTTAAGCACAAACATGCAGTGCGGAACTTGGAGGAGAGGGGCATCATTTCAAACACTTTTCCCGCGTTGAAAAGCCAGGTGCGGCATCCTGCTCTCTGGGTACACCCTGTCTCTGTTGACAACACTTTTCCCCATGTTTCAAACACCTATTCCTGGGTCCTACTTCTCGTATGCTGCTTAGCTGAAGAGAAAGGGATAGTAGTGAGCGTGTGAGGCCGCCTCTTATGCGTCAGGTACGCGCGCATTCAGGTAGGCCCGCCCAGGGGCCGGCTACGTCGATGGAAGTCTCAGTGAAGGAATGCGTGCACGATAGGAAATGGGGGAGTACCCTACTGGGAGTGTACATTTAACCAACAACATCCTGTACGAGGGAATACCAAGGGTGAGCGAGAAAATTGCAGCCAGGAGAACGAGACTAGCAGGACATTGCCAAAGGCATCAAGAGCTACCAGCCGGCAAATTGGTGCTGTGGGAACCAACACACGGGCATCGGTCACGAGGACGTCCCGCACAAACATACGTGGCCGTACTCAAGAACAACGCACAAAGTACCAATGAACTGGCCAGATGTATGGAGAACCGGGATGACTGGAAGCGACGATGGAGAGCTCGTCTGAGGACGACCTAGAGAGTCCAGTAGAGGGCGGAGCCTGTGAGAAATATAACAGCCGTCTTTCTGTACCTACCAATCAGACTAAGTTAAGACACACAGCAGGAGAGCTTCGTTCAGCAGCGGCAGCAGACATGGGCTACAGCAGGGGTGGCCAACCAGTCAGAGGTTAAGAGCCACATTTTTTCTATGTTACTGCAAAGAGCCACATCAAACACACAGTCACTGATACCGCTTGTTTCAGTTTTTTGTTTTCTGGAGACAAGATTTCAACCACGTCACTGATGCGTTTTTGTGGCATTGGGATATGTATTTTTTAAATCCTCTGGAGCAGAGAGAGGAGCTGTGGATTATTGTTATTGATTAATGCATCAGTGTTTCTTAGGGTCAAAAACACTAAACTCACAACTTAAAATGAAAGCGTTTAGTTTATTTAATAAAAGAGCACATGTTCAATGTGAAAAGTGACAGTAGTTATAGATTATTTGCAATTTGGTGCTATATATATATTTAAAAATAAAATTATATATATTTTTTTTTTTAAAACACCTTGAATATCAGGGGGGGAGGCGGGGCTCCATTGGCGGGGCGCAGCGCCCCTCCAAGACAATGGTAGGGGAAACACTGGATAATGTTTAATCAACGATAGGTTTCCCCCCCCCTCAAAGGTGATTGGTTCACTGCATCGCAGGTATTATTGTGATTGGCTCTTGGGCCACATCAAAATTATACGCGCTGTCATCCTCTCATACTGACACCACACATACACAACATACATAACACGGGACGAAAGTAACGGAGCGATTTTATCCGAGCCCAAACAACTTTGACCGGCCAAATTACGTCAGAATTATCAGCATTCAATACTTAACAGACCTACTAAATATCAGGTTTAACTGTCAGGAGTAGTGTTGTCACGATCCCAACATTTTGGTTTCGATACCAAGTCAAGAATTGCGATTCCGATTCTTTTTCGATACTTTTCTTAAAAAAAGGGAAACAGTCTTAAATGTAATTATTGTGCTTTATTTCACACCAGAACCATAACCATAACACAACCTTTTAAACAATGAGAACAATAAATAAAATAAATGACAATAATTCGTATTAAATCAAATTAATAAATGTCTTACAGACAGGCCTCGTGGTGTCCGTAGGCTTGCCCTCACTGTCAGAGATATAGCTCAAATACTTCCAAATTTCGCTTCTGGCGTCTTTTTTGTCAACAAGCCGAGGCGCAGCGGCAGTTGCACTCCCACTTGCAACCATGCTTCTCGTTTTCTCACATGCTCTGGCAGCTAGCGCGTGCACGAGAGAGGGGAGGCACTTAGAGCGTGCTTGAGAGGGGAGGGACTTAGAGCGTGCTTGAGAGGGGAGGGACTTAGAGCGTGCTTGAGAGGGGCGGGACTGCAGGCACGGCTGCAGTGCAGGGAGTGGAAGCAGAGCGTTGAACACACACGGCTCTTATTAAAACGGCGCTTTCTCACCGGAGTACTTTCCCCCGTCATTCTTAAAGTACCGATACTAATGAAACGGAGGAATCGTAACGTTTTTAACGGCAGGGTATCGCGGTACCTTTCAAGTATCGGTACACCGTGCAACACTAGTCAGGAGTCAGTGTCTCTCCCCCAAATTCACACATATAAAATTCGATATGAACTGAAGAGCCGCATGAAACTAGGCAAAGAGCCGCATGCGGCTCGAGAGCCGCGGGTTGGCCACCCCTGGGCTACAGGATCCCTGCAAGGGTCTCCAACCAGCAATAAACATTTAGTATGTATGCTACTTGTCAAGCTAAGCATACAACAAACGGCAGCAACCGCAAACTCACCGGTGCCAGCGGAGAAAGCACGTAAACGGAACCCGGAAGTGGCCTTTCTGCCAAAGAGCAAGAGGGAGCAAGAGCGACACTGACCCCTCTTTAGAAAGGTTGCCCCGTGTTGATAGGGCTGAACAGTTTATCCTGCTTCATTTCTGATAACGACGAAAAATGAATTGAAATGTTCAAAAACAATCAGTGTTAAATATTAAACTGTACTTTGTTTCCGGATTCAGTTTCTGATGTTTCACTGTCCTCTACTGGGGGATCTTAAGTGAGACACATTCAGGCTTCATCACTCAGAGAGCTCTCTCCACTGTCTGCTTTAAAGGGTCACCCAAACTACTAAAGCACTGATGTCCTCTCTTACCTCCTAAACATGCAAATCATTCATAATAAAGTTTGCTGGATGCTGTGAGGTTGTTTTTCAAATGTTGAAGTGTTTTAATAAATGTAAACATTGGACATATGTTCACAACTGATCCACCTAAACATCCAAAGTCATTGAACATGTGTTTTTCGTATCATTAAACACTGTGTGTCCAAATCCTACAGTCCACTTGATTATGTGTGTGATGTGTGTGTGTTCATGTTGGGTTCACACTAACAGGCATGTGAGTTTTTCAGAGTTCTGCATTTCTCTGAAACAGAAGCAACCTGACCGCAGAGAGAGCAGAGCAGAAACAAACCAAGAGAAATTAAATGGCATTTTCCATTCTCTCTGATAATTAATTTGGTTATCTTCATCCTGTTCAGTCAAACTGCCTCGTGGGTTCAGAGGTTAATGCATTCCTGTTCCTTCACTCCACCTGCAGACTGTGTGACGTCCTCAGTGCTCAGAGAGATCAACTGTTTCACCCTTATCATTTAAAATCATTTCTAATGCTTTTTTCAGGAGTCAGTATAGGCAGCTAAACGGGTCTTTACCCAGAGTTTATTTAGTTTAAGAAAAGTGTATTGTTTGTTAAACAACCAAACTTTACTGTGTAGTGGGTGTTACTGGGGTTTGGCTCATCATGCATATTAATAATCTAAAGAGGAAGGAAATCTTTTAACAGCCTGATATCCGTCTTCTGCTCATTGACGACAGAGGAAAGGCATCTTTGAACACGTCGTTCCTCCTTCACTGTGAGTAGAAACAGTTTATTGATGTAATGATTCTGTAAACCTCCTGTGAACATTATTTAATCTGACATGTTTTATAGTCTCACAGAGATGGTGGTCCTCACAGAGATGAGAGGAGCAGCTATGAGTCTAACTGCAGCAGCGAGTGGATTAGTTGTCTTCCTGCTCTCTGTGTCAGGTACTGTACTTCTACACTTACATTCATCACATGAACAGAGGGGATTCTGGGAAATGTGGGACTTGTTAAACCAGGTCTCATGTGGGAATAAGTGAGATGGATTTGTGTAAAAGGCAAACCTAGCAGAAACATTTAAAATGTAATTGTGTGTAGAATTGTAGAAACTCAAAGACGTTTCTAGTTTTTTTTGATGGATATTCTGAAGATCTTGTCGTGCGTTGCCGCTGTCCTTTGCTCCAATCATCTGCATCAAATATCACTTATCACTTTTACAAGCGTTAAAAAGAGAATATAGTGTATGCTCAACTGTTCCATCCTCTCTCTCTCTGAAAACATTTTGCTCTGTTTTTTTTCTGAAGATGACTTCAAGAATCTCCAGCTCCGTTTTTATTGTTTTAAGTGATTTAGAGAGATATTCTTATTCATAACATATTGACTCAACTCTCATGTCGCCATACCTCTGCACCAAACCCTTCTAGTTCCTTCTCTCCTCTCTAACCTCAGTGTTATATTCTCTCACTCTGAGTTTAAAGCAGTCTTCTTCTTTTTCTAATCTGTATATCAGACAGAAGCTGCTCTCACCTCAGTGTTCTGCATTTATTGTTATTGTTCACACTGACCTCAGCAGCAACCTGACCACAGAGCGAACAGAGAGGGAACTGTTCAGAGAGTCTCACACTATTCTAATTAATGTGATCACTAATCATTCACTGTTCATTTCTATGAAGGCATTTTCCAATCTTGTGTCAAACTGAACCCTTTTTGTGTAGACTTCTGTTCTACCTGGTTTGATTAAGAAACAACAAAGTCAAAGAGTATCATTGGTTTTAAAATGCCATAGAAGGAATTCACGTGTTTTTCTGCTTTGTTGAAAGTACTGATCAGGCCATTTCTCAACAATTTATAGATTAACTTTGATTCTAGTTTCTGGTGTGCTCTGTGTTTCAGTGGTTCAGGGTCAGGATGTCTGGTATGTGACTTACTCTTCTACTGAGATCTGTGCAGTGAAAGGATCAACAGTGGAGATAAAATGCTCCTACACATACCCATCAACATGGAGAGGTCGTGTAAACACAATACAGAAAACATTCTGGTTCACTGAACAGAAAGATGGTGAACCTGTAGATCTGACCACAGACTCAGAGTATGCAGGTCGTGTAGAGGATCTCTGTGAAAACAACATCTGCACTCTGAGAATCAGAAACCTGAGAGAGAGCGACTCAGCTGAGTACAAGTTCAGAATCAAAACAAGCCAAGCTTCACGCTGGGGTTATCCAGTCACTTTGTCCGTCACAGGTGTCTGACATTGTACTCTTAAAACATTTAACATTTTTATTTTGATACATGAACATTATTGATATTTTTATTTTTACTTTTATTCAGATCTCCAGGTGGAGGTGAGCAGATCAGGATCGTCTACTCTCCTTCAGTGTCTCAGCAGTTGTCCACCTGGTCATACTTCTTACATCTGGTTTAAGAATGGACAGAAAGTGAAGGAAGACACATCTCCTAATGCAGACTTCAGATATGATCCAGCAGACAGTTATTCCTGTGCTTTGAAGGGATATGAGGACTTCCCCTCTCCTTCAGTGTGTGAGTTTACTCAAAGTCTTCCACTGACATAATGACATAAACATACAGTATAACATATATCATCATTGCACTCATTTATCTATTTACCCACCAGAGTTCCCAAAGTGGGGGTCACGAGATGATTACAAAATAAAAATTGTAAATTAAAAAATATATATTTTATCAATTTATTTTATTGTTATTAATAATAACGTGCGCATAGACATTTTTCAGGGGCGGACTAGCCATCTGTATAATTTCCCCGCAGCGAGGCTCCCCCCGTTGAAAATCCACTAGCGCAGTGTTTCTCAAACTTTTTCATACCAAGGACCACCAATACAAAAACACTCACGGACCACCTGACTCCACAATAGGCCTGCTCACCACTCCAACAGTACATACAGCCGAATAATGACAGCTTAACCTTCTCTACATCGCCTCGTTCACACAATAAATCAACAATACAAATACAACTACAGATCATAAGCATTTTGTTCAAATGCAGAGACAGCCTCTTATGAAATGTGGACTACATTTATTACGGAGTTTATGTCCGAGACAACAGTACTGACAGATATGCAAAATACACCGCATGTAGTACGACACAAACCTCCGCTGTGGATTTTCAAAACAAAATACAGTAAAACTTTGGTCGCAGGCCCAAGTTGAACTCTCTGAGGTCTGCATGGTCTGCCTATAAAACAAAAATAAAAAAATAAAATTCATCGGATGCATATATTAGATAATAATCTCTATCTCGCTCGTAAAACATCTAAATCTACTTTCAGCATGGATAAATGTTCATGAAATACATCCATTGTTTGTTCTATAAGCTTCTTGAAATCCTAAAAACACATCGTTTTTCTAGAACAGATTACAAATCGCCTGAAAATGGTACAAACAAGTAGCAACATGTGTGACGAAGGTGTTGCGCTGGGCTATATCATGCAATTGAAAGTTAAACTTAAGCTCGCTCCATTGCGGATAACTTCCCGCGAGAGTGCGGAAAACTTAAATCAATTCACTAGCACTGAACCAGGGCTCTAGGTTTTCTGTTTGATTTTAAAATAGGTAAAATATACTCTTGCTATGAGTGGCGATACTACAAAGAAGAATAAATGAGAATTATGAAGGAAACTTCTTCCATGACATAAAGAACGTTTTTTGATTTCTGATAAAGGATGAAATCAAGTTAACCGCCCACTCTGTTTTATTAAACTATTGTTCATTTAAAAAGTGTCCCACTGTGGAATTAAATGTGTTCATGTTATCTCTTCCAGATCCTCCAAAGCTCCCCTCTGTGTCAGTGAGTCCCCCTGCTGAGATAGAGGAGGGCAGTTCAGTGACTCTGACCTGTAGCAGTGATGCTAACCCAGCAGCTAACTACACCTGGTACAAGACGGAACAAAATTCACAACTTTCTTTTGTCAAAGAAGGACCACGTCTCGTCCTCAGCTCCTTCCAGGTTTCTGACTCTGGACGGTATTTCTGCAGAGCTGAGAATCTGCTGGGGAGTAGAAGATCTGAATCCATCTCTATTGATGTGAAATGTGAGTAAAACCCAGGAGATTTAAAAAGAATCATGCAACCAATGACAACTTTGTTCACAGTCTGCTGCTGGAGGTCAATGAGATGGAGAGCAGCTACAGTCGATGATGACAAGGCAGTGTTATCTACAATTGTCTCCCAAATCTGTACGTATGTTCAGGGTATTCAAGCCAACAGGAATACAGAAAATAAAATATTAACACAACACCATTTGTTGTTGTAGCTCTATACCTGTCTGCTGGGAAAACACTGAATGTACTCTTCTAATATCAGAGTAGCACATGATAACAAAGGCCCTGCGTAGCTGTGAATGTAACCGGATGTATGATAGAAGAGCGTCAGGACTGTTTTAGGAATATGATGTGACAACGATTACCATGATGGTTCAGCCTCTATGGAGATAGACACAATGACTGTCATGTGTATTGCTTACGTGGGTCTTAGCTAATCTGAACTAAGGCCAGAATACTGCTTTCTATTCCTCCATCCTGTGACTGTAACACTCTCTAGTATATAAGCATGTCAAAGACACTATTCGGGGAACTATCTATGACATGCAGCTCTGTGTGTGAGGAATACTTCCATTCTTGCAAGGATAATAAATACTTGTATCCTGATATTGAAGAGCAAGCCGGTGACGAGTGATATTTTTCGAACACTCTCAAAATACATTTCCAAATTCCAGATGCTCCCCTATTCCTCATTTCTACTCAACATGATGTATTTTTACTCATTTCTGTTGATTTATTGTATTTCCTCCAGATGCTCCAAAGCCTCCCTCTGTGTCAGTGAGTCCCTCTGCTGAGATAGAGGAGGGCAGTTCAGTGACTCTGACCTGTAGCAGTGATGCTAACCCAGCAGCTAACTACACCTGGTACAAGAAGAATGGAAATGCAGACCTTTCCTCTGTCAGTGAAGGACCACGTATTTTCCTCAGCTCCATCCAGTCCTCTGACTCTGGACAGTATTTCTGTAGAGCTGAGAATCTACTGGGGAGTAGAAGATCTGAATCCATCTTTATTGATGCGACATGTGAGTAAAACCAAGCTAACTTAAAAAGCATCATGCATCCAATGACAACTTTGTTCACAGTCTGCTGCTGTAGGTCAATGAGATGGAGAGCAGCTAACAGTCGATGATGAAAATTGAGTTTTATTTATAATTGGCTCCCAAATCTGCACGTATGTTCAGGGTATTCATTTTTGTTAATTTATTGTATTTCCTCCAGATGCTCCAAAGCTCCCCTCTGTGTCAGTGAGTCCCTCTGCTGAGATAGAGGAGGGCAGTTCAGTGACTCTGACCTGTAGCAGTGATGCTAACCCAGCAGCTAACTACACCTGGTACAAGACGGAACAAAATTCACAACTTTCTTTTGTCAAAGAAGGACCACGTCTCGTCCTCAGCTCCTTCCAGGTTTCTGACTCTGGACGGTATTTCTGCAGAGCTGAGAATCTGCTGGGGAGTAGAAGATCTGAATCCATCTTTATTGATGTGAAATGTGAGTAAAACCCAGGAGATTTAAAAAGAATCATGCAACCAATGACAACTTTGTTCACAGTCTGCTGCTGTAGGTCAGTGAGATGGAGAGCAGCTACAGTCGATGATGACAAGGCAGTGTTATCTACAATTGTCTCCCAAATCTGTACGTATGTTCAGGGTATTCAAGCCAGCAGTAATACAGAAAATAAAATATTAACACAACACCATTTGTTGTTGTAGCTCTATACCTGTCTGCTGGGAAAACACTGAATGTACTCTTCTAATATCAGAGTAGCACATGATAACAAAGGCCCTGCGTAGCTGTGAATGTAACCGGATGTATGATAGAAGAGCGTCAGGACTGTTTTAGGAATATGATGTGACAACGATTACCATGATGATTCAGCCTCTATGGAGATAGACACAATGACTGTCATGTGTATTGCTTACGTGGGTCTTAGCTAATCTGAACTAAGGCCAGAATACTGCTTTCTATTCCTCCATCCTGTGACTGTAACACTCTCTAGTATATAAGCATGTCAAAGACACTATTCGGGGAACTATCTGTGACATGCAGCTCTGTGTGTGAGGAATACTTCCATTCTTGCAAGGATAATAAATACTTGTATCCTGATATTGAAGAGCAAGCCGGTGACGAGTGATATTTTTCGAACACTCTCAAAATACATTTCCAAATTCCAGATGCTCCCCTATTCCTCATTTCTACTCAACATGATGTATTTTTACTCATTTCTGTTGATTTATTGTATTTCCTCCAGATGCTCCAAAGCCTCCCTCTGTGTCAGTGAGTCCCTCTGCTGAGATAGAGGAGGGCAGTTCAGTGACTCTGACCTGTAGCAGTGATGCTAACCCAGCAGCTAACTACACCTGGTACAAGGAGGATGGAAATGCAGACCTTTCCTCTGTCAGTGAAGGACCACGTCTTTTCCTCAGCTCCATCCAGTCCTCTGACTCTGGACAGTATTACTGTAGAGCTGAGAATCTACTGGGGAGTAGAAGATCTGAATCCATCTTTATTGATGCGACATGTGAGTAAAACCAAGCTAACTTAAAAAGCATCATGCATCCAATGACAACTTTGTTCACAGTCTGCTGCTGTAGGTCAATGAGATGGAGAGCAGCTACAGTCGATGATGAAAATTGAGTTTTATTTATAATTGGCTCCCAAATCTGCACGTATGTTCAGGGTATTCATTTTTGTTAATTTATTGTATTTCCTCCAGACTCTCCAAAGCCTCCCTCTGTGTCAGTGAGTCCCTCTGCTGAGATAGAGGAGGGCAGTTCAGTGACTCTGACCTGTAGTAGTGATGCTAACCCAGCAGCTAACTACACCTGGTACAAGAAGAATGGAAATCGGAAACTTCCTCCTCTCACTACAGAACCAAAGCTTTTCTTCAGCTCCTTCCAGGTTTCTGACTCTGGACAGTATTACTGCAGAGCTGAGAATCTGCTGGGGAGTAGAAGATCTGAATCCATCTCTATTGATGTGAAATGTGAGTAAAACCGAGGAGATTTAAAAACATCATGCAACCAATGACAACTTTGTTCACAGTCTGCTGCTGTAGGTCAATGAGATGGAGAGCAGCTACAGTCGATGATGACAAGGCAGTTTTATCTACAATTGTCTCCCAAATCTGCACGTATGTTCAGGGTATTCAAGCCAGCAGTAATACAGAAAACGAAATATATATACAACATAATTGTTTTCTTTAGCTCTATACCTGTCAAAAAACACTTTGAAAGTCAGATGCTCACACAGATAACCATTTTTCATTTCAATTCAACATGATTTTTACTTATTTCTGTTGATTTATTGTATTTCTTTCAGACTCTCCAAAGCTCCCCTCTGTGTCAGCGAGTCCCTCTGCTGAGATAGAGGAGGGCAGTTCAGTGACTCTGACCTGTAGCAGTGATGCTAACCCAGCAGCTAACTACACCTGGTACAAGGAGGATGAAGACTCTCCAAAAGCTTCAGGACAGATCTTCACCATCACTGACTTCAGAGCTGAACACAGTGGGAGTTATTCCTGTGGAGCCCAGAACAAGTTAGGACGTAGTAACTCCACCTTAACTCTGATTGTTGTGGCAGGTAAGTTCTCTACATTCACCAGACCTGATTCACTTTGTAATATGAAGCAACCCAAGCTTATTCAACATGTCAGTGTTCAGGGAGGATCCTCCATGGTGTCAGAGGTGGATCACACTGACTATGTGATGTATCAATCTATAGTTAGAAGTATCACATACAGGGTTGGGTTGTAACGGAATACATGTAACGGTGTTACGTAATCAGAATACAAAAATCAAGTAACTGTATTCAGCTCGCGTTACATTTGAAAAACGAGTAATCTTATTACAGTTACTTTCGTAAACCTGAAGTGAATACATTTTGGATTACTTATTGGAATTATTGATGGAAATATTTCCTCACAACATTTAATATGCATTACTAAAGGTACAGCCGAATCATCACAGCGCACAAAAACTTTTACCGCCGCAGATGAACCAAAAAAGGGAGCGAAAAAAAAGGGGCGGGTCCGCTCAGTGAAACAATAACAACGAAACATGGAGGAACAAAAGTCTGCGTTTAAGTCGTGTGTGTGATTAAAACACATCAGCCTGCGGTCGCTCTTTAGCCTTATGATTCTGAAGGTAAACACAGCGAAAGGCGGTGCGTGAAAGGCGGTGCGTGAAAGGCACTGCGCGCTCGTTTTCTGAGTTAACCCTCCCGCTGCCTCCTGGTGCTGCAGAGATTTCATGAAGTGAAGGAGGTGTTCCTTCTATAAAACAGCTGTGGGCAGCAGATACTGTGAGAGTCACGGACATGAATTCATAGATCAAGGCAGACTGGTGCACACACTCTCCTGTTTTGCCAATCCGGTGCTTAAACAAATATAGCTCTACACCCCTGGCCGTAAAGTCCTTAAAATGAAGTCTGAGTTCGACATTTTAATTCATGTCCTGCCAACACTGGCAGGACAGAAGGCGACACGCCCGTTCTAAGCCGTGTCCCTCACTCCTCACATCCCAAGCTGCATCCCCAAAAAGTGTATTATGTTGTTACATCGTTTCAGATGTTATGTTTCAGTTGTGCTCTTGATAAGCCATTAAACAGTAAAAACACGTTCAGTTTCCTTTTGCTTTTGGTGTCTCCTGTTCACCAAAACATACCCATCTGTGATGGAAAAAGAAAGTAATCTAAAAGTAATCTGATTACGTTACTTTTTTAAGACACGTAACTGTAACTGTATTCGGATTACTTTCAGAGCCATGTATTCAGTAATCAGTAACTGATTACATTTACAAAGTAACCCTCCCAACCCTGATCACACATGTGTTCATGTTTCTAGGGAGTTCAACAACGATAGTGAATATCATCAGGACGACTCTGGGGGTCTTGATTCTGATCTCTGTGTTTCTCCTGAGTCTGTGGATGAGGTACAACAATATCAATTCATCAGTTTAAACATCCTTCTTTCGTGTTTTAGTTTACTGTTATGAAAAAAAATCTGTATTTGTTGTTGTCCTTAATCCAGGAAGAAGAAAGCTCTGCGCTCCACCACTGAAGCACCTGAACCTGAAGAGATAGAGGTGAGAGAGAGCGGACCTATTGACAACATTTCCCCTTCGTCAAAGCTATACTGTGGCTCATAAATGCAATGTGAAGAGAACTTGTGTTTAAAGACAACTTCCTGAGTTGAAACCAGTCACGAATGTAACCAAGAAATAATTGTCATCAACTTTAAAATATGAAAAATGTTTTATATGATCTTAAAGTATATACGGGTTTCATGAACGAGGGTCTAATGTTGTCTTCTCTCTCTTCATCAGTTGGACTCTGATCCTGAGTATGAGAACGTCTCACACACTGCAGCACAGACAGAAGACACAGAGGAGCAGGAAGACATGGTGTGAAGTCCAGTCAGGTTAGAGCCTCCTGCATCAGATCAAAGCAACCCGGTATCACGGCAAGACGTGAACATGTGACGATTTCGTCCCTTCAAACGTGACAGTGTCACGGTATTGTTAACATGGCCCAACCAGTAGAGAAATACCCGGAAATGCCAAGCAAATGCTCTACCATGATGGTCAGTTGTTATTGTCAATATTAATATAATAATGACTTATTTTGTAATAGTCACACTCGATTTCGCCGATGTTCTTGTTGCCCCAGCTGCTCGACACCTCTTTGAGCAGAAACAAAGGCTACATTAATGTATTAAATCGATGTTAATCCATGCGTGTGGAATTAACGGACGTGATATGGTGTTTTTTTTGTAAAATAATACTTTATTCCGAGTGTTCTTGCTTTTCTCTTTGAAAGTCATCACGTAACGGCATTGTAATACACGGTTCAGCTGCATTAAATATGACATATCTGCCGTAGTTCTCTATTTATAGAGCCTTGATGAGAAGACTTCTAGACAAACATGAAGAACTGCCGCCAACACTGAAAACGTGACGTGGATCATAAATATATCAGCAATTAAACAACATCTTACATTTATTTTCACACAATACGTCTCCTTGCAGTATCAACACTAATTCGGCTGACTTTGATATTTAAATACCGTGTAACTGTCACGTTTGAAGGGAGGAAATCGTGACATCTTCACGTCTCCCAGCATGGTAAATTGTCACATGTTCACGTCTTGCCGTGATACCGGGTTGGAAATAAAACAGGCCCACTCCACATGTAGAGTCACAGTTCCAGCTGTAACTTCACACAAAGTCTCTGTGATTTTCTTCAGACGCTCACCTGATGGAAACAAAGAAGAAGGACGTTGAAATGTCCCTGTGGAGAGCGATGTGTGCAAAGTGGATATATTCAGCTTCAACTCTTAAAGCTTTTTTTGTCAGTTGTCAGTAGCAGCAGCTTGTAGGTTTAGAGAATGAGCGGCTGGCAGCTGGAACTGAATCATGTCGAGGTGTCAAACATGATTTATCGTTAAGACCAGCTGATGGTCAGGTGCTCTATATTACTGCTTCAGCTATGTGTACATGCTTATTTGTTATATGCAGAGTTGTTGATATGAAAAAATTCTAGTCAAATTGTTTTTTTATATTCCACATAATAAATAACTTTTAAAATCCTCATCAGTGTTTTGGTTAATAACTGTCCTGCTGACAATTAAGTCTATTTAAAACAGAGAGAACCTGAAAACATCACATTTCTCTCCATGTACAGTTTAGATTTTTACAAAATGAACCATAAGCTCACTAGAAGAAGACCTTGTTAGATGTTACTGTGTAAGATTCAAATCAGAATAAATCAACAGCCAATCAACAAGTGAAGGACCATCGGACGAGTGTTTGGAAAAGATCACCTTAAAGAATCTCTAGATTTCAGGTTTTCTGTTTCACTTTTCATTAATTTGCGGTATATCATTGTGAGCCTCTCCGCTCACACAGGCTTCAAAGAGGGACGGAAAGAGCAGGGTCTAGGTTGAACACAGACGTTTATTAGCACCAGAACAAAGTATACACAGTTCTCAAAACGTTGCCCATGTGGGAACCCTCACTGGTCCTTTGGCGACCTTCCAGGATCCCGTCTACTGCAAGACAGACCGGAACCAGGTTACGACATGCTTTTATTCAGTCACTGATTACCTGATTCCGATCAGCCGTCTGGCCTCCGGCCGAGCCCCTCCCTTCACTCCAGCAGCCGGTGCCCTAACCACACCCCGCTGCCACAATGTTTAATTATTAGCTATCAATACAAAAACAAATCTAATAAATGTTGCTTTTGTATATCTGCCATATTGTCACTATAGGAAGGAACAGTGTTCCTAATGATCTGGGATGTTTCTGAAATGAAGATCCACGGACAGCGTTTTCAACTGAGAATCAATTTAAATGATATGCCTTTGGAAAAATGCTGATAGTCATATTTTACAAACCACCCTCCCTTTCTCTTCCATCACCCAACGCTGTATCCCTCCATCCTCCATCCCTTGACGTTTCATTCCTTAAATTTGTCCTTTTCCTTCACTCCTCTATTCATACACCATACAGCTTCTCTTTCTGTCTTCCCTCATCTATTTCCAATGATATGTACATTCTGGGAGCTTCTTTATTCAGAGCAGTAGTAGCCTATATAAGCAGTCAGTAGTATATAAGCAGCAAAACGGGTCTTTAACCATAGTTTATTTTATTTCAGAAAAGTTTATACTTTGTTAAAACATCTACATTACACTTCAGCGGGGATAGCAAAGAGTTATACTTGTCTGGTTTGGCCCAAGGTGAGGCCAGGCTGAGCCAGCTTATCCCAGGAGGAAACCCTAACGAGCTCATCAGGCCTAACGAAGCTAAACAGGATTCTAATTGGCTGCGGTGTGATGTCCCGAAGGTCAGAGTGCAGGTACCTGTGCCAAGCTGCCACTTCCTGCCAACAGCAGGTCACATGACCAAACTAAAGTCCCTCGTGTAAACAAAGTAGTGAAAGGACTATGGAACTTCTTGCATTAGCTAAGCCAGAGTTTGTTATGCTCAGAGGTTAGATGAAACCACGTTTTTACTCAGGACAGAGGAGGAAGAAGTACTCTGATTTTCTACAACCAAAGAAGTAAAAGTAGAAATGTTTAATTGACGACAAATATCCAGTTACAAAGAAGTCCTGCATTAAAAATCTTTAGAGTAAAAGAATAAATCTTTTGCATCAAAATACACCAACATTACAAGAACATGTTGTGAGCAATGGCTCATTGAGACATCAATTATATTACTGGATTATTAATTTGTTGCATAAGTCTATCAAAGCTGCTCAATGCTGAGCCTCTTTACTTTGTATGCTGTTGCTGGACATTTCAACCTATCAATATAAAAACAATCTTATGTCAATGTTTATTTATATGATGTATTCGCAAAATAATCTGAATCCATAAAGGAATTGTAAAAGTGTCAAATGAATGTAGTAAAGGTTAAATATAAGTAGTTAATAATAGATGTGAGGTTAAGTACAGGACAGGTACCTCTAATGTGGGAGGCGTGTGGCGCAGTGGATAGAGCCTTGGTGTTGGGAACAGGGGGTCACAGGTTCAAACCCCACTGCTGTCAGCATGTCGTTGTGTCCCTGAGACACTTCACCCCAAAGTGCTCCTGTGGGGATCGCCCACAGTATTGAGTATGTAAGTCGCTTTGGATAAAAGCGTCTAACATGTAATGTAATGTAAATGTTTACAACACATATGTAACAATCTTAATGTTGGAAAGTTGTACTCTATTCAGTAGTATACAACGTATTTTAAACTAGCTCCACATTGACAAGCTACATTGTATTTGTGATTGAAAGTTATATTCTGTATTAATGTATGTGTTACAATAGCCATTCTGCCACATGGGTTACTAACACTTATATTTGAGTGCTGCTAATACTTCTGTACAATCCGAACGGCTGCTCTGTCTATTCAAGACTCCACACTGGTGGGGTGATCTGCTGCCACCTCCTGGTCACCATGCAGCGGTACAGCTTGGTGAACAGAATTGTCGAAAAAAACAAAACCTGTCCAGTAAATTCTACATAAAGATAATTAACGTATCTTTTTAAATACAGAATTATTTGGAACAAGCTCCACATCCACACTCATCAACCAACACATTCTACCCAAAATAAAACACATCACACAAAGTTCTGGTCAAGATCCTGTATTAGTTTTTGCAAACAATCGGATATGTACATGGAGGATTGTTCATTTCCCAATGACGGAATGAAACACGTAGGATTCAAATGTACTGACAACATTTGCAGTACACGAGTACAGACCCGTCAGGTCTTTCAAGGTTTATAATGAAAAGAACAAACCTTAATCGACTGCTAAAATGAGTGGGGAAAGCACCTGAATAGCAGACAGTTATGCAGTATTCCACAAAGGCGGTTAAACCGTAATAAAAAGTAAAAGTATGATCTTTAGAATATCTAACAAAGGAAAACAAATTGTAAAAAAATGAATTAAAGTAATGTACAAGACGAGAGCAGGCGGTAGCGTTACTCCGTTCCACACAGGACGGTGAGGCGGTTCTGTCAAGAGGGGAAATAAACAATGAGAATCGAAAGCATGTGCAAACATTTCTCCCCTCATACTTTGAATGTTGAGGTGAAACAGTTCCATAGTGACATTACATAAATATACCTTCAGATGACGAATGCTCCTCAGAGCGGTTTCATCCAGCAGAGACAGATCAGCAGAGTCCATCTGGCTGGCCAATAGCTGAACACTCTGCAGAGACATCACAGATCAGAAGTCATACACAAAGAAAAACATTGGGTTGTACGATTTGGAACGAATAACTGATAGTGATTATTTCGACTGATATTGCAGTTATGATTCACGATAGAGGATTAATCATTTTGATCATCATTGAAAGATATATTTATAATGGTCATGGTGTGATAAAAAGGATCTATCAAACGTACGTACTTTTTTAGGTTTGTAAAATACGATGTTTAAGGCGGGGACATCTATCCAGCGCCAACATCTTTAGTTCAGAATAATATTGACACATATTTGAACGGTAACAAATATTGCCGACTTGCAATTATAATATTGTTAATATTGCAGCTCTAACTTAGCTTATCTAAAATACATGACGTTCCTCAGTGTTGTATTGTCGTGGAGTTTCCTGGTAATTATGACTGAGAATGACAAAATAAACTAATATTTTCGACAAGTCTGATTGTTATATATATATATAAATAAAGATTAACAAACTTTAATTGACAAGATGTGAAAAATAACAATGTTAAAGTTCTGACAACTGTTAGTAAGCAGTCGTCTTGATGCCTGAACATCTAGAGCAGTGGTGCCATGAGGCAAGTCCGGGTGTGCCGTGGGATTTTGTGACAACCATACGTTATTATTGCAATATACAACTACACAAAAATAATTATTTTTTAATTTACTATATCAGTACTTTGTAGCTTTATATGTACGTAATCTGCGCGACTTGTGCGTCCACATCTCCACGTGCAGTGCTGCATAAACATGGCTGAGTCAGCGATAACTCTCGAGGGGTGGAGGTATGCCCATTACTTTGAGTTCGTCCGAAGAATAGACAGGAATGTGACGGTGAGGTGCAAACTGTGTCCAGGCCAGAAGCTGTTATCCACTGCTGGAAACACCACGTGGTCAAACCTCAACAAACACCTGCAAAGAACACATGCTAAGGTGAAGCTACCGCACACGCTATTTGTTGTTTGTTTATATCACGCAGTCTGTTCTTCTTCTCTGTCTTCCAGTTGTTGCCTGTTTTGAATGACGAATACACACTACCGCCGCCTGCTGGTAAGGAAAGTTATTGCCACTCACGCATGCGCAAGTTCGTACGTGCTCGGCGAGTAAAGTAACGAGTTACTTTATGTAGATAGTAACAAAGTAGTGTAATATATTACTTTTTTAAAAAGTAATATATTACATTTTTTTAGTAACGACCCCATCTCTGGAGTTGGCGTTCTCTACTCTGGTTTACATGAAGAACAACAGGAGGTCACGGCTCTCTGTTGAACAGGACTTGCGAGTGGCCCTCTCCTCAGTGCCACCAAGGATTACAAAATGATGCACGCCCCGACAGGCACATGTATCTCACTAATTTGAAAGTCGGCAAAAATATTTACAATAGCACATGTTTCAATGCTGAAATGTTAATGTTGTGACCTGTCTGGTTTAAAGGAGTGTGTTGCTGCTTTGATGAAGCCTAATTTGATAAAGTTTCAAATTAATTTCTGAAATATTTCGTTAATAAATATCTCATGAGTAATATAGTTGTCTTTGTCACATTTTATTTGGCATTAGTAAATAATTATGCACATTTACAGATATTTTACATGATATGAGTGATAACACGTGTTATAAGGGCTATTTTGCACAATAGGTGTGCCTTGAGATTTGTACTTCTCCTTTGGTGTGCCTTGGGCACAAACAGTTTGGGAACCACTGATCTAGACCGTATGGACCCAGTGAGAGAGGAGCAAGGCGTCCCTCTGTTCTTCACAGCAGGTGGTCAGGGATTACACAGCGCACTTGGAAATACAATAATGTCCTTTAGGATCCAAAAGTCCAAGCTCACCTCTCCGTTGCCGATGGGGACGTTGATGACGATGTCTTTATTATTTCCTTCTGCGATGGGAGAGCCGTTGACTGAGATGCTGTAAACCCTCTCTTTGTGGTAGGGATTCCTCACAGCGGGGGTCTTGGGAAGTCTGAGCAAAGGATTGAATGGTGAGCATTTTGGAAGCCTGTGTGTAATCTCTTTGAGTTCAAAGTAGATCCAATAGAGTAAAAAGTGTACTAGTTGCAAGCGGCATTTAAAACTAGAAAATTACGAGAAATGTTGACTGAAACTTGGGTGCACGTCCCGATGCTAACATTACCCTCGCTGAGTAAGTATTAATAGCATTAGTTGTATTGTCAAGGTACAACAAAAAATATCCATTAATTTTAGCCCACTTTTAACTGTTTATCTATTACGTTTTTGTTTGTACCACATTCCTGCATCGTTTCTGAACATCTTTAGATTACCACTGGATTTAGTTAACGACCGACAGGTCAATAATGTATTGACAATATTCTGCTGCATTATTGCTTCTAAGTAAAAAACTGTAACTCCAATCAGCTAAATATCCTACCCAGAGTATTTAGGAAGTCCATAGTCTCGAGAACCGGTTAAACTTGTAATCTTTGTTCTACGTTTAAGTGTGCGGAATCTGTATGGGGTCAAAGTGGGGTGTTTTGAGCATTCCTATGGGGCAAAGGATCAGTTTTCTGCGATTTGTGGTTCTTGTGTTTTGTGTCAATGCTTCCGGACGAGTAGCATGACAACATTTGTGGCAGAAGAAGGAGAATAAGATGAGATAAGTATGTCAAATACTATACTGTGTGTGGCTTCGACCAGTCAAACAGAATTAGCAACATTGCTATGAGAACAAGTCTCTAATGCCCACATAATGTAAAACATCTAAAGATGCTTAATCTACCTGCAGATAAGAACTACAAAACCCAAACCGTTTTAAAAGTTATCTTGGGATTTGATGCAATAGTTAGGGTGTTTATTTGCCTGTTTTCATAAAAATAACAGCTAGCCTAACAGTTAAGAGCATAAAAGTACAGGCATTTCACAAAGTCAAATACTGAATATAGCACATCAAAAGCAAGGAGTACACAGCTGGATAAAGGTTTTATTCATCACTTCATATAGGTTGAGAGAGACGTTTAAACCCAACCAGCAGACTCCCCTTATGCAGAATGTGATTGATGCCAATAGGAGCTCAATGCTTAACAGGTAACGAGACAGCCTTAATGCAGAAACAGGGACTATATTATTATGGTGCATTTTTAAATGCAGCTTTTACTATGAAGCCTGCTTACCTGGGATCAAAGCGTGGGGTAATGAGGGGCGTGGCTCCCATCCTCAGAGAATAATTCATATTCCTTTCAGGAGTGACAATTAGCTTCCTGCTCGATCTGAAACCAGACAGAGACAACTTAGTATGACATAATTGCCAACCAGATGTGCAAAAGCTTAAAGAAATAAGGGCTGGACCAGATATGAGACCAATATTGCTATTCAGTATAAAAGAGGTTCAGATAATCTGTTGTATTCATTATACACAAGCATTACATACTTCTATAGTTTGACCAACACAACAAAGATGAAAATATACATTTGTTTAAAATATTTTATGAAACAATTTGGGGAAAAAAATGTCGTTCTTTACAAAGCACTGTATTTTTAAATGATATTGATCATTTTGCCCTAAAAGAGATGAAGAACCACTTTACCGTCTGACCGTCAGGGCCTTTGCTCTCTTTGATGTGGTTGGAGGTTTCCTTGTTGCTTTCGCCTGAATTAGGAACAAGCCGTTAAACACCAGAGCGACTGAACATTGCACACAAAGGACATTCCATAGCAACCACCCACTCTCCATATTTATATGATGTTCTCAAACACTCAGCTGGTTTTCCTCTTTGTGTGCTTAAATCAAAATCATCCATTACCTTCCGTGTTGTGCCCGAGGCGCTTTCATCTTCCGAAGTGGATTTAGCTGATTTCTTTGTTGCTGTGGGTTGAAGACAAAATAGATGGGATTAAATCAACTTCAAACATTTATTTATTGAATTAAAAATAGTTCAAATGTAAACCAAACTCTTTTTTTTTTTTACATGCCTTTTTTGACGGATTGGAAAAGGGCTGGATTGTTCTCGGCCACAAAGCTCTCAACAATAGCAGCTTCCTCTTCTCTCTGTTGGAGACATTTATTAAGAACTGAATGAGTGTTTGATTAAGAGGTGTCTAAACATGCCAAAGAGAAACTGAACCTGCAAATCCATGATATAATAAGTAAAACAATCAACTTACACTATTATTGGCCACTTCTGGTGACTTTGGTTTCTCAGATTCTGCAGAGAAGGAAACATTTATTTAATAAAGTTGCAATGATAAAACAATTAATGTAACACCAGTGCATATCATACGATCTTTTAACATGTTCAAGGAGTGACAACACTAGATCAGCAGTATTCCACATTTCGTGAATTGGGAATTTGGTTTGGTTAGACTAATATCTAACTGTTTTTGTAAACCCACTGAATTGTTCCATCCAGGGCATTTGGCGGAGAGTCTTTGGGAGCTTAAGGAGTGCCATGTTGTAGCCTTTGTCCACATCTACCAGCAGATGGTAGAGCTTCTCTTTCATCTGTCCCACTCTGATCTTCACTGTGAAACATAACAAAATTGTTTTAGCTTACTCCACTAGTTTATAAAGAAGCTAACATTGTCTCAACATTGACAAACTACAACTTGAAAATGCCCAGTTGTATGAAAATGAACCAGTAAAGATAGTCTTATGCTATATCATCCTGATTGATCAATAATATAAGCAGATTTCATTTATTGTACTGGCATATATGTTAACCAGAGATTAAATATATATATTAGATATAGATAAGAAAGGAGAGAAGTTTATTTTCAACCTTGCAGTGTCAGGGCAAGTACAACCCATGACCTACATTTTGTAATGACTTAATAACATTGGTATTTTTTGTATATAGATTCAGAAAATAATTATTATCCAATATTCATCCATTGTTTTGTGTCAATATTTTAGTCTCCCTCGTATTGGAAAAGGGGGGTTCAAACACATGTAAAAAAGCATTTAACGAATCTTAGTAGGCTATTAGGAGCATTTCAATCTGCCAGGTTAAAATATAAAATAACATTTTGAAAGTAGATGTACTCCGCAACATACAGCAAGCCTGTCAGGGACTGCCATGAAAAACTATTGAAATTGCAGTGTAAAATACGTGAAATATAATTACCCTCGTTGTCGAAGTCCTCCAGTAAGGCTTCTAGCTTATCCGTCTTGGGGCTATTTTTCCTTGCCTTGGCCGTCGTTCTTGTTTTCCTGGGAGCCATGTCTGCATCGATAGGTAGCGGAAACAAACAAAGTAAATGAAACCACGCTTGACAACACGAGACAGTACTAAATATTACCGAGTTACAAAGTGCGGCTTTACTATATCATTTACATCAAATTGTTATAACTACAACGAGCATTTTGCAAATAAATATAATAAACCGCTATGCTAACGTCACTTGTTGTGTTTCCACTGCAGGCCTCGCTCGGTTTGGTTAGGCCTTATTAGGCCTGGCTCACTTTTATGCTGCGCTTCCATTACAGTTTAGGAACTGGGGCAGTTACTATAGTAACGCAGTGTAGGCGGAGCCGTGACGTCATCTTCAATGAGAGCCCCAGAAAAACAACACAGCCGTTAGCTGTTAGCACTCAGAGCTCACAGCTCCTCATATCCATAGCCGCGGGAAGTAGGGGTGCTGGGGGTGCTGCAGCACCCTCTGTTGGCGAGTGGTGTACATTTGAAAAACTGAGTGACCACCTATATAAAAATGATTAAACTACATAAAATAGTTATGATTTTACTTAAAATAAAATTAGCTGTATAATGTAATAGTCATAGTATATATTTGTATCAGTCAGGTGGCTTGTATTTATTTTCCAAATAAATAAAATCCGAGTCATCTAGGTCGTAGGAGAGTGACGTAATTGACGCGACCCACACACTTGCAGAGTGACAACTTTCTAGAATGGCGCAAAAAAGGATTTTGGATTTTTTTCTCCAACAAACAACCCAATAAAAAGACCCTACAACCCTACTCCTCAGCCCACCACCTCTACAACTAGAGTAATATGACACAGAAGAGACTGACACATCTGACTTTGATGCATGTCCACAGTAACATGTTGGACAATGTGGATGTATCTGCTCTAATGAGGGTCTTCATTAGTGCCACCCCAGGCTACAATTGGAGTTTTGTGAAGCCCCAACACAAGGTAAGACGATGTTTCCTTTAATGCTGCTGCCGCTGTGCAGTGTTTTGCCTTGTCAATCAGTTAAAATTGAATTCATAGTTTTATTAATATTGTAAATAATATTTTCTGACTATTTGTAATGTTATGTAGTAAGACCCATAGTTAGCATGTGGGCATGTGCAGCTGTTGCTAAGTGATGTAGGTCTATAATGGTTTATTAAGCCTAACAGTTAAGGCGAGACACCAGGTGAATAGGGTAATTTTTTTAACGATATAAAGATATCAGCTAGAAATTTCTCCAGTTAATTACCTACAATAAGGCAATTGTTTCTTGTTCTACAAGTTTTCTGAATATGCAAATGATCCATTATCTCATTAAATTTGCGCATATTTTAACACATTTCAGGAACCGAAATCTGAACTTTGGATAAAGCCAGGTTCAAAATTCTCATTCATTTTGTAGTCATATTAGCATCTAAGGCTTTTACAGAAGGGATTTTGGATATCTCTTTTTATCACTCCATAAATCAGAAAATACTGTCAACAGCCCTAAAATATCAATTTTCGCCATGTTTCTATGGTATAAAATCTTATATAATTCAGGCTATGAATGATATATGAACAAACCCTTCTGTAAAAGCCTTCATAATATTGATAGGAATATAACTGGAAGGTTTGGTGTATCTACGTGCTACTGAAGTTGAAATTTCGAACTCAAGAGTAGGAGAAAAAACTCATTTTGAGAAAACGACCATTAAAGATTGCAGTGAGGCGCTAGCTAAACCCTCCTGTTCTTTGAATGACAGCTTGCGCATTTTTTTTTTTAAGCGGCCTCCTCCCCACTTTTGGCAGCACCCCCTGAGCAAAATGACTTCCCGCGGCTATGTTCATATCCGTTCAGAAACTAGACAAAAGTTAAACAAGTACAAACCACAGACTGCCTGTGTCATGGAGAATACAGTCGCTGGTTTATTTATGTCTGTAGGCCGTTGTTGTGAGTGTGGACGGTCGGAGCATATATAACGTTAGCTTAGCCAAGCTCCATTTAGAAAACACGCATTTTAAAAGGGTTTTTCGCCTGCCGTCTGTCTGCAGACTTGTCAAAGCATTAATTCATGGTTTTTACTAACCGGTATCAGTATGTTGTTACTTCGGCATCATTTTGAAACGTGTATTACAATTAAATCACGGTCAAATATGTTCATCTTGTTGTAGTTATAGCCCCCTTGCCAGCGATTCTCTCTCTAGTTTAGCATACTCAGCCCGACTCAGCCTGGTTGTTCCTGGCTCTAGAACCACGATTTAGTCGGGCCAGAAAAAAGGTGAAAAAGTAGCCCCGGGCAAAAACTAGGCCAAGTGGAAGCGCAACCAAAAACGGACCCCGCACGGTTCGGCACGCTTAAAGCAAGCTACCCGCTGCAGTGGAAACTGTAAGCGAGGTTACTCGGTTACCTCGCAATTTGGCGGACTTCCTTAATTGTCAGCTTCTTTCCCACGCACAAACATTCGATAACAACCCTCTTAATAATCCGTTTTGGTCATGGCGACCTCGTTTTATAATTATTGTCTCTCACCTGATACTAGTGTTCTTCTTCGTGTCTCTTCCTTCTTCAGACAGCCGTGTTCTAATGTCTGCGCAACTCCTTGAGCGCGGCGCAAGGAGGGGCCAGGCGTCCAGTCAGCCAATTAAAATTCGCGTATGCTTTGCATAAAAAAATGGTTCTCGACCAATCACAGCAGCAAACGTCAGTGTTTACATCAGCAGGACGGAAATGGATACAGGCATGGTAGAAACATGGGTGGAAATGTGATTTGACCTAGCAGCTAATATTGCCTTAATTTGTAAGGGTTATACATATCATATTCAAGGAGCACGTCAATCTGAAACGGGCTAACATCATTTTAGGATCTGTACATTTTACATTTAAATGTTGTGGTCAACTGTTGTCTTAAATCAACACCTCTGAAATGTCCAAACCTGCGCTACTTTCACTCCATCAAGCCTTGAGGGAATGCTTCCAGAATCTTGAAAGCAACCATAAAGTATGGGATAGTGTGTTGGCTGAATGCAGCACCCTGATGGCGTAGGTAACTTGGCGGAGCAGTCCCGAGCGCTTTCAAACATCTAAATCTCCAACACACCGCTCAGAGACTTTCCTGACCTGGAGGAGCGCCTGCGTTTCAAGCTCCAACTATCCACAGATACAGTGCTGGGAAAACTCAACGAGAATATTTAAGCGACTGGGTAAATTGTGCAACACAAATAAAGACTGTAAGACCGTAGTCAGCAAGGACCTCCAAGTCAGAGATGCTGAAACGTAGCTGATGGCATGCCACTCATTGTTTGTGATGCTTACCTATTCTGAGGGATGTCACTCATAGTTATTGGTATCAGGGTATCTATTGGTACCCGTAGGTAGATTTAGGTTGCAGATATAAAGACAACAGGTCCATCCTGACACATATTCTAAAAACAACACAGAAAACAGACACATCTCTAGTAAAAGTACACCCTGTTCTGTCACATCTAAAAACAAAGGTCAGTAGTAAAAACATTGGCATTTGAAGTTAATAAATTAATAAATAGGCATCTGTGTGACACTGCTACGACTTATTCCTTTGTGCGATGGCTGCCGGAATAAAGCTGTTTTATACCGCTTTGTTCTACACTTTGGGACAACTAACCTCTGGCCCGAAGGAGGAAGCTTAAATTCTGAGTGCAGAGGGTGGGAGTCATCATTCAATATAGAGCTGGACCACCGCCAGAGGTGGTAGAAGTACTCGGATCTTGTACTTGAGTACAAGAAGAAGTACCAGAGTGTAGTACTCTGTTACAAGTAAAAGTCCTACATTCAAAATGTTACTCAAGTTAAAGTACAAAAGTACAGCATCTAAATATACTTAAAGTACCAAAGGTAAAAGTACTCATTATGCAGATCTGCCTCTTTCAGAATAATATGTATTATATGATTTATAATGATTGATCATTAAAGTGTTCTCAAAGCTGGTAAAGGTGCAGCTAGTTTGAATGACTTTGTATACTGCAGGGTAGCTTGTGGATTTACTCCAGGAGGTGGAACTAAAGTCTGATTCAACACTTGATTATATTTCACATCATTCATCCACATCTGTAAAGTAAGGTATTACATAAATGTAGCGGTGTCAAAGTACACGATTCACCTTAGAATTGTAGTGGAGTAGAATTAATGTTACACAAGTATACAGTACTTCAGTTAATCTACTAGTTACTTTACACCACTGACAACGGCTGTAACTGTCAGAGGTACAGGGTCTCCAGGTTTAGCTGTGGCTCACCCATCAGTCTGCTCGACCCCTTTAAGAATACTGCACAGCTATATCTAAGAAATTCAAAGCATTTACTGTATTATTATCACTCCTATATCTATTAGCATACAGTATCAGTACTGATTAGTTGTTTGTTATATGATCACAACAGACTATTGCAATGCAATATGAGGAAAAACATCACACTTTAGCTAAATGCGAACAACTTATAAGCAAAACACTTCAGAATCAGAAATCAGTATCAAGGCAAGGCAAGGCAAGGCAAGGCAAGGCAAGGCAAGGCAAGGCAAGGCAAGGCAAGGCAAGGCAAGTTTATTTATATAGCACTTTTCAACACAAGGCAATTCAAAGTGCTTTACAAAAAATGAAAGAGATTAAGAAAATGGCATTTAAAATCAGTCATTAAAAAGAAAAGCTAATAAAATAAACATTAAAAAAAAAAATACATGGATAGAAGTTACAGTGCTGTCAATTAAACATTAAAAGAAAAAAGTACATGGATAAAAGTTACAGTGCAGTCTAAGATATGAATAGTTCAATTAAAAGCAGCGACAAAAAGAAAAGTCAGAATCAGAAATCAGTATCACAAATACTTTATTAATCCCCCGCAGGGAAACTGTGTTAAAAGTACTTAAAAATAAATATTTGTTCTGTGCCATTTGCAACTAAAAAACTATTGCTGCAATATTATCTGAAATATACTGAACTGGTGATATTAAAACATGACCTGTTCCAAAAGAGATATCTACCATTAACACCATTTACCAGCCAAATGCTGGTAAATCATGCAAGTGGCTGGTACTGTATGTTGCACGCACCAGCCAAAAATAACAATGGCAATCTATTGAGTGGCTGGTAACATTTCAACATTCACTAGGCTAGCCATTTGGCCAGTGGACAAAAATGTTAAAATTTGACCTCTGCAACCGTATTGTTTAATTACACTGGGTCTCTAATGACATCTTTTAAGTCTACTATAAATAAACATATTCCTCTATCCTCTCACTCAAACCCAGTGTAATGGTAACCTGATAAACCTGTAACATTAACGTTACGTGGTCAACAATAAACCTGTAACCTGCCTATGAACCGACAGATGTATTTATGTATATATGTAACTATGTATTTTTCTACGTTTAACGTTAGCCAGTATGGTGGCAGCGGAACGTAATGATTAACGTTACCGACCTTTTTTATGTCATGTCAAGAGTTGGATGTCAACGCCACTCAACGCAAACAAGTGTGACAAGCAAACATTCACTCATCTTTTCAAATATTCAGTTACAAAGCTAGTAGCAAGCTAAGTTAACATTACATAGCTGATGCTGAGCTAAACATGTTTGCTAACCGTCCATATGCGTTAATGTGACTGACCTCTCCGGGTGAGTTTTCAAGTGCCTGATGAAATTTGACGTTGTTGCACCAGCATCCTTGATTTTTATATTGCAGACTTTGCAGTGTGCGCTACTTTTGTTGGTGCCGCCGGCGTTTTGTTCGAAGTGTTTATAGTTGAACCTAATTACAAGCGGTACAGCTGCAAGGCAAGGCAAGGCAAGTTTATTTATATAGCACTTTTCAACACAAGGCAATTCAAAGTGCTTTACAAAAAATGAAAGAGATTAAGAAAATGGCATTTAAAATCAGTCATTAAAAAGAAAAGCTAATAAAATAAACATTAAAAGAAAAAATACATGGATAAAAGTTACAGTGCAGTCTAAGATATGAATAGTTCAATTAAAAGCAGCGACAAAAAGAAAAGTCTTCAGCCTGGATTTAAAAGTAGTCAGAGTTGCAGCGGACCTGCAGGTTTCTGGGAGTTTGTTCCAGATATTTGGAGCATAATAACTGAACGCTGCTTTACCATGTTTAGTTCTGACTCTGGGGACAGAAAGCTGACCAGTCCCTGAAGACCTGAGAGATCTGGATGGTTCATCATTTAGCAGGAGGTCAGAAATGTATTTTGGGCCTAAACCATTCAGTGCTTTATAAACCAGCAGCAGTATTTTGAAATCTATTCTTTGACACACAGGAAGCCAGTGTAAAGACTTCAGAACTGGAGTGATGTGATCCACTTTCTTAGTGTTAGTGAGGACTCGAGCAGCAGCGTTCTGAATTAGCTGCAGCTTCCTAATAGATTTTTTAGTGAGACCTGTGAAGACACCATTGCAGTAGTCGAGTCTACTGAAGATAAAAGCATGGACAAGTTTTTTCCAAATCCTGCTGTGACATTAGTCTTTTAATCCTAGATATATTCTTTAGGTGATAGTAGGCTGATTTAGTAACTGTTTTAATGTGACTGTTGAAACTCAGGTCAGAGTCCATGACTACACCTAGATTTCTGGCTTTATCTGTTGTTTTGAACATTGCACACTAAAGCTCAGCGCTAACTTTTATACGTTCTGCCTTGGCTCCAAAAACCATTACCTCAGTTTTATCTTTGTTTAATTGGAGAAAGTTCTGACACATCCAGTCATTGATTTGTTCAATGCACTTACTCAGTGTTTGAATTGGAGCATAGTCTCCTGGTGAAATTGTTACGTAAATTTGTGTGTCATCTGCATAGCTATGGTAACTTATTTTGTTGTTCTTCATTATCTGAGCCAGTGGTAGCATGTAGATGTTAAAGAGAAGAGGCCCCAAGATGGAGCCTTGAGGAACCCCACATGTCATATTTGTCAACTCAGATGTGTATTTACCTATAGAAACAAAGTTGTTTCTGTCCTTTAAGTAGGATTCAAACCAATTCAGAACTGTTTCCGAAAGTCCCACCCAGTTTTCCAGTCGGTCTAGTAATATGCTGTGGTCAACAGTGTCAAACGCAGCACTGAGATCTAATAATACTAACACTGAAGTTCTGCCACTGTCTGTGTTTAAGTGGATGTAATTAAAGACCTTTACAAGAGCAGTCTCAGTGCTGTGGTTTGGACGAAAGCCTGACTGGAACACATCAAAACAGTCATTTAAATGCAAGAAATTACTCAACTGTTGAAAAACAACTTTTTCAATGATTTTACCTAGAAATGGCAGGTTTGATATGGGCCTGTAATTGTTCATTACTGAAGCATCTAGATTATTCTTTTTTAAGAGCGGTTTAATGACTGCAGTTTTCAGGGCCTGTGGAAAAATACCTGAGTGAAGAGATTTGTTTACTATATGAAGTAGATCTGAGGCCATGCAAGGCAAAACATCTTTGAAAAATCCTGTTGGAATAATATCAAGGCAGCAGGAGGAGGATTTCAGAAGTTGAATAATGTCCTCTAGGTTTTTATCATTAATCTGATGGAATTGTGTCATGATGTCTGAATTGATGTTAAGTGGAGATAGGGACAACACATTTGCTGTTCCTGATGCAGAGGCACTGACTGATTTTCTGAATTTTGTCAGTGAAAAAGGCAAAATCATTGCACGCCCTGGTGGATAGAAATTCAGAGGCTACTGACACTGGGGGGTTAGTTAGTCTGTCGACGGTAGCAAACAAGGCACGTGCGTTGTTTTTGTTTTTGGTAATGATGTCAGAGAAGAACGATTGTCGTGCGTTTTTCAATTCCAAATTATAAAGGCCAAGTCTCTCTTTATAGATTTCAAAGTGAACCTGGAGATTTGTTTTTCGCCACCTGCGTTCAGCTTTTCGACATTCTCTTTTTTCTGTTTTCACGGTCATGGCCTTTCTCCATGGAGATATTTTCTTGCCAGACACTTCCTTTACCTTAGTTGGAGCAATGGCATCTATAACATTTTTAATTTTTGAATTAAAATGATCTACTAGCTCATTTACCGAGATGTTAGCAGGGGCAAGTGTGGAAGAGAAATTCTGAGTAAACATTTCCCTAGTATTTTCAGTTAAATATCGCTTTGTGGTTACCTCTTTTTGAACATTTTTGTGAACAGAAATAGAGCTCTCAAAGAAAACACAGGAATGGTCAGAGAGTGCAACATCAGTCACCACAACCTTAGAGATATTCAGACCCTTTGAGATAATTAAGTCCAGAGTGTGCCCCTTATTGTGCGTGGGCTCCGTCACATGCTGAGTCAGTCCATAGCTATCAAGAACACAAAACAGTTCTTTAGCCCCTCTGTCCTGGGGGTTGTCAACATGGATGTTAAAATCACCAACAATGACTAGACGGTCAAAGTCAATACACACTATAGACAGCAGTTCAGTAAAGTCATCAAAAAAGCTTGCACAGTATTTGGGTGGTCTATAGATATTTAGGAACAGAGCTCGAGAGGAGCATTTCAGCCGAAGGGCCACATATTCAAAAGAATCAAAGTTTCCATACGATGTCTTCCTGCATTGAAGGGAATCATTGAACAGAATAGCAACTCCACCCCCTTTCTTATGCATTCTTTCCTGACTCATAAAACTAAAGTTGGGAGGGGTTGATTCGATAAGAACAGCTGCACTGTTATTTTGTTCAATCCAAGTTTCTGTTAAAAACATAAAATCGAGATTGTGCTCAGTGATTAAATCATTGATTAAAAATGTTTTTTCCTGCCAAAGACCTGACATTTAATAAAGCTAGTTTAAGTTTGTTAAACACACTATCAGTCATGTTTTTTGTAACAAGCTGTGGCTGACATGGAATCACTGCTAAATTAGATACACTCACACAAACGTTTGAGCGCCTGTTTCTATGATTCACTGCTCTTAATCTATTACCTATCAACACAGATATCGGCAAAGCTACTGGCAGGCAGGGCCCCGACATGTCCTGGAAAGAGTTGAGAGTGCCATACGCCCTTGAGCCTGGACCCATCACATATCAGTAAGAGTTTGTTGTGTTTTGTACACACACATCCTTATCAGGCTTCGGAGACTGCAGATGCCCCCTCGAAGGGAGGGGACGTGGTCGACGTAGGCACGGTGATGGAGACGGGCTAGATGGTGCGGGGGTAGAGGACATGCTGCCAGGGGGGGGAGGTGGTTGACGTAGGCGCGGTGATGAGGACGGGGGAGATGGTGCGCGTCTCCGCGGTGATTTTGGTGGGCGTCGTTGAGGAGCGGGGGTAAGGGACATGGTGCCAGCCCTGCGTATCGCCTTCGTTTGGTCTTTGAACTCCAGGAAGGAATCGGTGCCAACCCTCTGTATCTCCTTTGTGTGTTCATCGATCTCCAGGAGGGTGGGCGAGGGTGAAAGGGTGAACGGAGTATCCTCAAAGGCGTTGACAGGGGGGGGGGGCAGTGGAGACTCCTCCATGTGTCTCATATGTCTCCCATAATCAGAACATTCCTCAGGCGGGTGCAGTGATAATTCTTCAGGGTTTTCTGCGTGATGTGTTGTGTCTGCAGGTGTGCCGCCGGTCGCCATGGTGTTACCATGATGTTAATATTAATGTTAAAGGTGGGGTAGGTACGTTTGAGAAACCGGCTCGAGATACACTTTTTGTTATATTCCATGGAATGCTCTTAACATCCAGATAGCCGGCCCGGCTAAAATAACTGGATGGCCTACCTGCCTGTCAGCCTCCCATCGGGGCACAAACTTATCTCGTGCCCTCATTGGTCATGTGCGCGTTCGTGTGTGTTGGAGGAGGGGCTCTGTGAGGAAGTGGCAGATTTTCTCCGGTTGTGTATTTGCAAATTCTAGCGATCTCGAGCCGGTTTCTCAAACTTACCTACCCCACCTTTAATACGCCAAAAATAGAAAACACAATGATTGTTCACGAGTCCCAAAACACGAGTCCAAGTCGAGTCCGAAGTCTTTTGAGCAGGAGTCCAAGTCAAGTCTGAAGTCTCTGTGTGTGCGACTTAAGTGTGCGACTCGAGTCCGAGTCACAAACTCGAGTCCCCATCTCTGGATCCGAGCGAGTTTGTGGACAAGGAGAAGAGGAGGGGACCAAGAACAGAGCCCTGAGGGACCCCTGTAGTTAATTGACAAGGGTCGGACTCGGACCCTCTCCAAGTAACCCGTAGGTGCGGTCTTTGAGGTATGAGGTGAGGAGGGAAAGTGCAGAGCCTGAAACTCCAAGTTTTTGGAGAGTGCGAAGGAGGATCTGATGGTTCACCGTGTCGAATGCAGCAGACAGGTCCAACAGGATGATGACAGAGGAGAGGGATGCTACTTTGGCAGTGTGCAGTTCCTCAGTGACAGCAATGAGAGCAGTTTCTGTTGAGTGACCTGCCTTGAAACCAGACTGGTGCGGATCCAGAAGGTTGTTCTGATGGAGATAACAGGAGAGTTGTTTAAAGACAAGTGTTCAAGTTCAAGTGTTTTAGACAGGAACGGGAGTAGAGAGACAGGCCTATAGTAAATAACTTTAAACACTTCTCCTCCAGACGCTCCAAAGCTCCCCTCTGTGTCAGTGAGTCCCTCTGCTGAGATAGAGGAGGGCAGTTCAGTGACTCTGACCTGTAGCAGTGATGCTAACCCAGCACCTGCACTGTAAACAAATAAAAGTTGACTCAACTTAAAATAATTTGTAACCCTGTTGCCTTAAAATTTTGATTAGGGCCAGGAAAGTATCTCAAGTAATTTCAACTCTCAATTACGTTTCTCCAACTTAAAAAACCAAGTTCACAGGACTCTAAATAAAGCAAGAAAACCATTCGGTGAACTTCTTTTTTTTTGTCAAATGAACAAATATTTTTGTTGCATCAACAACTTTTCTCAAATTCTCTCAACTCACCCTTAAGTGTCTTAAACTTAGAATAATTAGTTCAATTGATAGACTACCCTAAATCTCATCAACTTATTCGTTTTAGCAGTACCAACAAAGTTATTAAAGTTGTTTAAACTTGACTTTATGTTCAGTGAACATAGAAAGTTGTCTGGTCTAGCAATCTTAAATTCAGAAAACTTTTTTGAATTAACAATTGCTCTGGCTACCGAATCCAACATTTTCAAACTGGTGAAGTGAATTTCTGAAACAATTAACAACCAAAAACATACATTTATTCATAATGTAGTAACTTTGTTGAAAGTGCAGTAGCTCAAGGCGGAACATCAGCAGCACATTATTAATAGAACAACGAACTATGCCTCGAGTAATATATGTTTAAAGGCAACGCCTTTCTTTGAAACATCTATCCAACTGCAAACAAGCCAAACTTAAAAACATGCTACAGTTCAGCAAACAGATATTGTACTGGTTAATATTTACGTGGATAAACAATGAACAGTTGTGCCTTTAACCAAATCTGTATAAACATGTATAGAGTGTGTTAGAGATTTAAAGGGATATCTGATCCGCTTTTCAAATCTCCGCGCGTTCCTATGAAGCTGGTTATAATACAGGAAGGAATCCATATCTACAAAGTAACCTTTAACAATAATCTACTTTAATGGCAATATGACAATGCAATACAATCATTACAATACAACATGATATATTACAGTTATATTGTAATGCTTAAGGAGTAATACCGGCTTACTCCTGCCCTGGTTCGCATACTGCAGAGCTACTTTCACCCGAGGGCAGCATGTGAAGAAGAGGCCGAACGCCAGGGATCCACCGGATATATACCAGAGTAAGAAGGAGGGGTTTGGTGTTAGGTCAGCTGGTCATCTTTTCAGGTCATCTCCTTGGGAGACGCAACGCAGCAGGAAACGCAGCAGGAAACCAAACAGGCTCACTTTCCAACAAAAGGTCTCAAGGCCTGCATACCTACACCTCCCCCACAGAGCAATAAAACCCTGTTTACTCCAACCAGCCCAGAATGTTTATAGCCATTTGTAGTCCTTACATTTATGAAAGGATAAAACAGAGAAATCAATATAAAACACAAACACAGGTATTGTTTGAACAGTATTCACTTAACTGCTACTATTGATAAGCACCAGAGAAACCCAGGGACCTCTCTTAATATCACAAACACGGTAGCTAGATCTAAGTTGAATGCAAATCAGGACATGCTCTCACCTTCCCCCATCTTCCTTTGTCCTCAAAAACACATGTCAACAGGCCCCAAATCCAGCTCACAGTTTTACCCAAATTATTCCCATTTTAAGCTTATCCATAGTTTGCTAACATGAATAAATACAAATATAACTCTACAAATCCCCCTTTTTATCTCCTTCTCCAGAGATAAACTTAGACAAGGCATTTTGAAATATACCCACTGTCATTCTTTTCTACTGTGTCCGTAAATCCATCCGAAGCTGGTATTTAGAGTACTTGAAACCTTCATGGAGACAGAACACCACTTTCCATGGCAGTGAAGGAACCATGAGGGGGTAGCTGAGTGCTAGAATCATCAGCCCCCCCCCCCCCCCTCGGAGGAATAGCCCACAAGGACAGCTAATAGGGAGGGGGAGATGCAGCTTTCCCTTCACGGGTAGAACTGATCAGAGCGAAGTAGACTCCTCTGCTGCGCCGTCCCCTGTGCCGTCCTGGCTTGCCGTGTCTTTGTCTCCCAATCCGCTGACAGCAGCTTCTGGGCTGCCTGCTAGAGAGATGTCTTCCTCCTCCTCGTCCTCCGGCCCGCTGATGGCGGCTTCCGGGTCGATGCTGTAGAGATGTCTCCAGGGTCCTGCTCCTCCAGTCTGCTGCTTCCGAAGTAGTCCACGTCTGCCAAGGCCACGTCCGTCCTGATGTCGTCCCCTGGTCCTAGTAGGTGGTTTCCCCGCCGCACACTGGCTCCCGTGGTACGAGCTGTCCCCCTTTTCTCCCAGGCAGACGGCATAAGAGGTCCGCTGGGTCACTCGGTCGGGGTCGGAGAGCCTGGGGTTGAGCCACTTTGTCCTGATGACTTTCAGCCAGACGAACTCTGCTGTCGGCCTCGTGCTCCTCGGGTCCCCCTTTTGGCGCCAGTGACCTGTGTGGAGAAATCTGATACAACTCCCTCAAGCCTACGCTCAGCTGTTTTGACCCACTTGGAGCCTGTTGGTGGGGTGTCTTGAAACAACAGCCGTCTGTGAACAGGTTTTCCAAATTAATTGTAGACCTCCTATCTGCCAGTGCAGCTTCAGAATCTTAATACTTGGATTGTGCCAACTAAATAAGAACCTCAACATCTTTAGGTAAACTAAATAACATATTTCAATAGCTCTGAATTTCTGACAAGCCTCCGTGTTTATTTTTAAATGAAATCCTATTTAAAATCCAAATATAATATGAACTGCTAATGTTTCTGGTAAAGAAACACACTAATGTTATGGATTAAAGTCTATGGCTTTTACTCCTTTACCAGGCTAGTTACATGATGTTGTCTAAATTAAATTCTGTCTCAATACACTACTATGTTTTATCTTTAACTGTAATATGTTCTTTCTACATTTCAAACCTCAGTTACTCTAATGTCTGTTAAAATATTACAAAATTGTTTAACTATCACAGGTCAACTTCTTCGGTTTCACAGTAGCCCCTTGGCCACTGCTTCTTTGTTACCTGTTATAATTCAAATCAATATTTAGAAACATCTCAACATTCATCAAACAGTATCTTATCCCCAGATATGGAGCAGGTTAATTACATTCAATGCTCAATCCTTAAAAGAAAAATTTAAATTGTGTATTTTACAGCCATGTTGACATTTATACATTATACTCACTCCCCCTTTTTACACATGAAATCATGTGTAACAAAAGCCTGTAATGGGAGGGGAACAAAAACTGTCAGGTAATTGGTTAGGGACATAACGAACATTATCATCATTATTTCCACAGTGAACACTTCAGTGAAAAGAAGTGTTCCTCTCCGTCCTTCAGGCCTAAAAGAAACAGAATCTTCAGATTGTAGTTTTACATTTGCAAACCGCCAACTCATGTGAGAGGAAAATATCACATGTGCGGTTTCCCCTTTTTGTGGAATTTTTAGGAAACCTCTCGTTTCCCTTGGAGCTCCAAAATAATATGTTAGTCCAAAAACATGCTTGGTTAGTTATTGTTTTAGAATCATGCAGTTACACTGATCACATGCCGGCATACATTCACACTCACACTGTCTGGTTGTCATGTCAAGTTTGGTCAGGTTCACCCCAGAGTCAGTCATCCACAGTGCCTTGTCAAGTTACACTGTCGGTCAGGGTCAAAGGTCAGTTGGTCTCCGTCTTTTTTGGCCATGTGTCGTGCTCTGCAGAGACTTTGACATTTCAGCATAGGCCAGTATCCTTTGTCTACAAAAATATGTCACGATTTCAACTATAAACTTGTGTACATAACTATTATCTTGAGTCAAAACATTACTAGGATCTGTGTCGCTCTGCATTTCATAGCTCATTATAATTCTGGTCTACTTAAAAAACAATGTTAAAGTCTTTTAGCAGTGTGTGGAACCTTGGGTGTCCGAACATGCAACAATTACTCCCTCCTTTATCAAGGATTTAAAACCGAAGTCTGGTAATAACTATGCCACAATGGTGAAATCAACACTTTAGATTGGAATTTAATATGTGGCTTGGCACTAGCCATTAATACAAACAAAGATTTGTCCTATAGAGTGGTTCCTAACCAATGAGATCACTACTTTATTCACACGTGAATACAAATGTCTTAAAGAATGAATTGTTAACATGATGAAAATATTGAAGAATATGGTTCTACTCTGTCAGTGTGTTTTAGGATGATTATCATTTTACTTTAATAGTTTCCTCTTTACTGCTATTTTTTAATTTACCAAATGATTAATAAATCTTTCTGTCTCTACGTATTTATGAAGTTAATTCAAGTTATTTAAATGTGCGTTTCGTGAATAAGTGTGTTTATGTGTAACTCACTCATTCCCGTTCTCCTTTCCTCCTCCCCTGGTTTTCTCAAGCCGTGACCCCGGCCTCCTCACTTCTAATCGACCATGCCAACTCCTCTGATTCTGTCTTCTCTTCAGTCCATCAGCTGTTGAATCCATCCACTGTAACTTTTGTAGGCAGCCATTGGCCCAGTCACATCTGCAGCCCCATCATGCCACTGTTGTTGCACTCCTCCTTTACAGTCTCTCTGCTGTTTTTATGGAGGGCGGATTCTGCTCTCATGTCTATTGTGCCAAATCTCGCGGCGCAGTTTGGAACTTCATGTCCTGTTTGAGGGACCGATGAGAGTTTGCCTCTTTGTCAGCATGCTGGTTTGGTTCTGGATGCCACAGGTGGAGATAGTTCTGGCTGCAGTCTTGATGTAGTCTTGTTGTTGTTGTTGTTGGTTCAGCTCTGGTTCTCTGTCTGTACGATGGAGAAGGAGGAGTCTCCTGTTGGGTTAGGTCTTTTTGTCTGCTTGGAGGGTCGGGATCAAAGCCTTTCTAACTCAGAGTGGGAGTCCAGGTCTCGGTACACATTACCTATAAGAAGTCTAGCCCACTGATGTTAAATAAATCCAACCCTTTCCACTCTGTCTCTTTCTAATCATACTATCTGTCTTAGTTGTTAAATGCCATGTAAACAACATAATTAATGTCTACTTATGATATTCCAAAAACTCACTCCAAAAATTGTTTCATCCATTGTTACATATTTACCCAACACAACTCTGAAATACTTACATGTTTCCAGCATCACATATTCCACACACTATGAAAGAACATCTCCATATCTTCTCTCATTTTAAATCCCACTGTTACTTCGAACAATAGTAAACCTGCAGAGCACACCAATCGGATCACAGTAATGACATTTGAATCAAGTGTAGGCCTATGTCTTCTTTCTGAACATTTATTTATATTGTCTAAATTTGCAAACAGTTCGAGTGTAAAATGTGTTTTTCACAATGTATTTACACTCTACAGATTCTTGAGTTTACTCATCTCCTGGTGCTGTCGTTGTAAAAAATGTTCAATCCCTTATTGTTTTGTACCAGTTTACCAAAATCAGTTATAATTAATATACTGGGAACGTGCTTCCCGTCTTCAATACCGGCCAGCAATGTAATGATTAAACTCTAAGCTCGCATAAGTTTCAAGGGTGTGATACCCCCTTTCAGCCACTAGATGGCAGCAGCAGAAGTTTCAAGGGTGTGATACCCCCTTTCAGCCACTAGATGGCAGCAGCAGAAGTTTCCAGACAAAGGGAAACGCTCTACCTTGGTTTAATATATAACAGACCTCTGGCTTTAAGCTTTTAGCATTGGTCTGTTATTTAAACCCCAGTTTTAAACGGCGACTCGATCTGATATATCGAGTTTTCAGGTTTTGTCGTGCAGGAATCAAACCTTGCATAACAAACTGCACCATCTCTACGCCACTCAGGAATAATCTACCTGCAGATCCACGCCAAACTGCTCTATTTTACGTCACGCAGGACTTTCGTCTACCTGTCGATCAACGTTTACGTTTTGTATATAACTTTCCTAACATAGTAAAATATGCATTGTATATTCCATTTAAACTATAAAAACACTGTGAAACGCCTACAGACAATCCTAAAGTTTTAGCGTATCCAATTACAGACAGGCGACTTTCATCGTCTGCTTACCTTATTTGCAGAGTTGCAGAATCCTGCTGATTGTCTGAGATGTTTGAAAGCGTCTGAATTCTTCCTCAGCTTCGTTATCTCTAGACGTCGGGGTCACCATTTTGTTAGAGATTTAAAGGGATATCTGATCCGCTTTTCAAATCTCCGCGCGTTCCTATGAAGCTGGTTATAATACAGGAAGGAATCCATATCTACAAAGTAACCTTTAACAATAATCTACTTTAATGGCAATATGACAATGCAATACAATCATTACAATACAACATGATATATTACAGTTATATTGCAATGCTTAAGGAGTAATGCCGGCTTACTCCTGCACTCGTTCGCATACTGCAGAGCTACTTTCACCCGAGGGCAGCATGTGAAGAAGAGGCCGAACGCCAGGGATCCACCGGATATATACCAGAGTAAGAAGGAGGGGTTTGGTGTTAGGTCAGCTGGTCATCTTTTCAGGTCATCTCCTTGGGAGACGCAACGCAGCAGGAAACGCAGCAGGAAACCAAACAGGCTCACTTTACAACAAAAGGTCTCAAGGCCTGCATACCTACACCTCCCCCACAGAGCAATAAAACCCTGTTTACTCCAACCAGCCCAGAATGTTTATAGCCATTTGTAGTCCTTACATTTATGAAAGGATAAAACAGAGAAATCAATATAAAACACAAACACAGGTATTGTTTGAACAGTATTCACTTAACTGCTACTATTGATAAGCACCAGAGAAACCCAAGGGACCTCTCTTAATATCACAAACACGGTAGCTAGATCTAAGTTGAATGCAAATCAGGACATGCTCTCACCTTCCCCCATCTTCCTTTGTCCTCAAAACACATGTCAACAGGCCCCAAATCCAGCTCACAGTTTTACCCAAATTATTCCCATTTTAAGCTTATCCATAGTTTGCTAACATGAATAAATACAAATATAACTCTACAAGTGCCACAGTGACGCATCCTAAAACTCGGAAGTAAACTCCTTCCGGTTCCTTCGACAAAAAGCAATGCAATTTCTCCATAGGATTTTGGAAAATAGCTGAACTAAGGTTTGTGGTTGAGACACATTTAAGAGACGGATCACGTTTTGTTCAGCTGGATAATATCATGTTTACCCTACTTTCATAATTTTCTTATCATAAATCTATCAATCATAAATCTATCGATTATATTTATGATTAGAAAATTATAAAAGTAGGGTAGACGTGGAGATTATCCGGCTGAACAAAACGTGACCTGTCTCTTAAACGTGTGTCAACCACAGACCTTATTTCGAACTATTTTCCAAAATCCTATGGAGAAATTGCATTGCTTTTTGTCGAAGGAACCATGGATGTATAATAAGAACTGGATACAGCGTGGGAGGCGGGGCCTCATTCATTCCTATGAGAGTTGCTCAATGGCGCATGATGACAAAATGGCCCAACTTTTGAGAGAGTGAAACGTCACAGATTACCCGGCATGCCTGAGAAGTACCCGTATGTGTACTCATAGAGCATGCGCAACTTTAACCACACCGCCCAAAAGGCTCGTTTACATTAAGCACGTGAATTTGCGTACACGTAACAGCACCGCATGTTCATGACAGCATGGTACTGGATTTATATTAACGAGGCGGCAGTTAGCAGCTAGCGGCTAGCTAGTCAATTATGCTAAGTTACACATCAATCGTTACGTACTTTTATATTACGCTGACATCAGGATCTAGTGATATCCAAGCAACAGAGCTTCATTTAGCATGATACTTGTATGGGTTGTACATGAAACCACTTGGTAATATATAAAAATGTATATATTGAAGCCTGTTATGATCAATTGTGAGTTAAAACTTTATCTAAAAAGTAAAGCTGATGATGGATTACTGTGGTGGAGTTAAAATAACAATAGCCTATTTCTGTTTGAAATGTGATGGAGTAAAAGGATAGTAACTGATTATTCATGTTAGCCCACAAGTAACTAAAACAATTGCAAGTGCAATAAGAAGCTACAGGAACGTTAATCTACGTCGGTAATATTAACTTTATTTAATACAACATTTACGGTACAAGATTTACATCATACAGCCCATGTAGTATAATATTTTACAAATGATGAATTACAGCAAACATGTGCAATATATCCATTATTACAGCTCCGTGGGCTGGCAGTAAGGCGATATGGTCCGTTGTTATTCCATGGGTAAAGAGAAACTCATGTAGTACTGAACACGTAACATGAACGTGCCGGGCAGCGCGGTCCCGTGGGTTAGATGCGCGTTCATAATGCAGAGGGAAATAACTCTCAGAATAACGTTATTAGCACATTTTTACAACTTGAGGAACGAATGTTTTTAATAAGGGCTATACAAACGTTCATACTGGGTAGTTTATTTAATTTAAAAAAAATTATCCAACGAGTTACAGACCACTCTTTCCCCATGTAAGTCAATGGGAAAAAGTGTTTCCGGGCCCAGCAACCTAAAGGAAGTGTAGTACCGCCGTTTGACCAGCACGAATATTCTCATCAGACTCCGGCGCACTTCCTGGGGGCTTGGAAGGAACCCATGTGCAGCTTACTTCCGGGTTTTAGGACGCGTCACTCTGGCACTCTATACTTGACAAATATATTATCGTTTCATAAAATAACAAGCTAACATATCATTCCAAAATTAACAACAGAGGGAAAATCCAGCACCCTGTTTAAAAGGAAATTGTTAAACATTTGTAATGCAGTTTAGCTGGAACAGAATAAGTCTTGCTGGCTGCCTTGGAGTTGTGAAGCACATCAAATAACCACATTAAATAACCTTAAGGTGGAACCCAGACAGGGAAGGGAACCACATCTCTATATTGTGCCCTGAAGCAATTTGTTTCGCAGTCCATGAGCCCGAGCAGAGCAGGTGCCTCCCCCAATGTCCATGATTACCTTCTGAATGACCTCAAAGGTATTTTTCAGTCCCTTAGGTTAATCAATGTTGAGGCTGTAAAGTATGCCCATCAGCACAGCAAAGCCGGTTGGTACATCTCGCAGCTTGCGCAAAACAATGCGCCCCTCCAGGATCACAGCAACATCCGCAATATTCCTTGGTAGGGCTGCCGGCTCCCGTTCTTCTGTGACGATCAGTACGCCAACATCCACTCCGTTTACAGCTGCCGCCTCCTCTGAGTCAGTGACCTGAATTATATCAGAAAACATTGAATAACTAATCAATCAATCAACAACTTTATTAATCCCGCGAGGGGCAATTGGTTGTGAGCAGCTTATGTCATGTACAGGGAGGAACATACAGGAAGAAAAACACACAGATAGATACACCCGGGGGCAGAGATGTGGATCATTCCAATTTACACGATAAGTAGTTTCATAGCATCACAATAAATAAATAGTCAAGTTAAAAAACCTACCAAGAATTTATAAGTTTGAGTGCAGAGGGGATGAATGATTTTGAAAAGCGATTAGTCTAGTAGAGCAGGTAGAGGCAGAGCATATCTACGCCCTGATGGCAACAGATGAAATTCATCTGCAAGAACATGGCCTGATTGGTTGACCTCCAACTGCATTCCATATGAAAAACGTTTCGTAAAAGATAAAATCATACTTTATTCAGCAGTGCTTGCTTTACTGTTTGAAAGTCATCACATGAATGCATTGTAATAAATGGTTCGGCTGCATTCAATATTACACATCTGGCGTAGTTCTTTATTTATCTACAGAGATCGGGCCTCAGAATAGACCGGAAACTATTCTTTATTAACGACTAGACCTCTGGGTCATGTTAAGACCATCTTTTCTGTGTTGCTGTGGGTTTTTTCCATCGCTTTTGTGTTACAAATATCAAAACAATAACTAAATATATCCGTCGTAAACTAAACCGGAAACAGCAGTATATTTTATTTTGGTAACACTGTAAACTTGACAGCTTTTTAACCCTGCACCTCCTACTGGTTAAAGCACGTTATTACACGTTTAGAGTAATTGCAATGCAGGTAGATTGTGTTGCTTTTTAATGTGTCTGGGTGGAAGAGCCACCTGCTGCATGGAGCTCTCTGGGTCTCTGTGAGTCTCACACCCCGCTTCTCTCTGGGTACTCTCTCCCTCTATTCACACCACTTTCCCCTGCCTTTCAGAGACTTATTGCTGGGTAGAAAAGCCTTGTGCATCACCCTGGATCTCTGCCTATGTGCCTGAGTCTGAGACCCTGCTAAGAGCGGTGACTCTGCTGTACTTATCTTCTTGTACATTTCATGAGTTAAATGTGGACGAAATGGACAGTTTCCTGTCCATATGACCGGCTGTTTGTGCAGTCAAATGTGCATTTGAATTAAAACAGTTTAATGCACTTCTAACACTCATGTACCCACGATTCAAGCTCCTTTCCTGGGTTATAACGTGAGATGAAGCAGCCTGTTCTCTGGGTGCAAGAGCCATGTGCTGCAAGGAGCTCTCTGGGTGCACTCTGTGGGTCTCACAACCTGCTTCTCCGGGGTGCTGGAGAGTCATTTTCAGGCTCCTCTCCACAGTTGTCCCCCTAAAAATGATTTTTAATCATTATTTTGCATTTAAATGATTTATGTTATCATTAACATGGTTCCCAAACACAATGCACATAGTCTGGAGCTCACTGGGGTCCTGCATATGCTTTAATCAGGCGTTTTAACACTTTTTTCCATGAAAATTATTTTTATTCACTATCATGGGGCTATATAAATCAAATTCCGGGTAATTCGGAGCACAATTGTACCTTTTACTATTTAAATGTATTTGTATTATATATTTTCGGGCTATAAAAGTGACATTTCTGGGTGACTTTGTCAGTTTATGGAGCTTAGCCCACAAATCCTGGAGGTTCCAGGCCGAATTTGGGAGCTCATAGGCGGCCTGCCATGCATCCATTCCATCCCGTGGAAAGAAGAAAAAAGTAAAGAAAACGGTCAATTATATCTTAAAATAATCATAAATGAAGTTTGAAAAAACGACTAAGTGCCAACAGAGAAGGGCCTCAAAAAAGCTCAACCTGTCGGCGATTCCGGCCGAAGCCACGGACACTTTTCGACTTCCCCGTTGCAACTTACAACGGGGAGGAAACCAAGCCTCCCCTTCTCCGTCAAAAAAATTCATTCATCCATTTCAGACTACTGTCCGCACGAAATCGGAAACCCAGTTTTTGAGAGGACTCAGAAAAAAAACGGCTGTCTCACTTCATGGAGGAATGTGTCCGCTCCATGTGCACTCTGGCTCGGATTAATTTGTTGCCTAGAGACCCCCCAGCATGGTTCTTACCAAACTTTAAGTTTTTGAACTGGTCTCTGGAGGAATGTAAGGGGAGTTTGAGGGGACACTATCCGCACTATGAGGCACTATTTTCGGATACATTTTTATCACTTTTAGCCCTTTTTTATGGTTCTCCAAAAAGTTAACTCAGACTTTTTCTGACTCTGGAGGAATGCAAGGGGAGTCGACAGGGGACTCTACCCGCATTATGAGGCACTATTTTCGGACACTTTTTTACATTTTCACCCCTTTTGCCTGGTTCTTTTTATTTATAATTTTTTTTCCGGTTTTGGCCCGTTTCACCCGATTCCTTCTACCGGGGGCACTGCCCGGTCCCGGGTGCCCCCCCAAGGCCTTTGTCCAGCCGTTCACCCCCCCCCAACTCACCCGTACATTAACGGATTTTGTCCATTTTGCTCCTCTGACCTCACTGATCGAATGGCAAACGCGACCCGCCATCAGAGGGTCTTCTCCCCCGGTCCACGTGCCGGTGCTCTGGCGGTCGGTTCCTCCAAACTGCGGGTTCGACTCTGATGGCCGGGAGGGTGTGCTGCGTGGGGGTAACCCTGCGTGTCTCTTACCTCCCGGGCCGACCGATATGAAGCGTTGCCAAGACGAACCGTCTGACTCAGGGGTCCCACCACGGGTTCCGCAGCGGGGTGGAAGTTCCACCTCCCCACTCTAAACTACATGGAGTGAAATGTGATGTTTTTAGGCTCTCGCTGTTTTAAATAGACTTAACTGGCTCTGTCAGCCAGGATAGTTATTAACCAAGGTACTGATGAGGATTTTTCAAAGTTATTTATTATGTGGAATTTAAAAAACACAATTTGACTAGACTTTTGTCATATCAACAACTCTGCATATAACAAATAAGCATGTACACATAGTTGAAGCAGTAATGTAGAGCACCTGACCATCGGCTGGTCTTAACGATAAATCATGTTTGACACCTCGACATGATTCACTTCAAGCTGACAGCAGCACATTCTTCTTTACCTACAAGCTGCTGCTGACAACTCACAATAAAAAACTTTAAGAGTTGAACGTGAATATATCCACTTTGCACACATCCTGCACAGCCTCGCTCTCCAGAGGGACATTTCAACGTCCTTCTTCTTTGTTTCCATCAGGTGAGCGTCTGAAGACAATCACAGAGACTTTGTGTGAAGTTACAGCTGGAACTGTGACTCTACATGTGGAGTGGGCCTGTTTGATCTGATGCAGGAGGCTCTAACCTGACTGGACTTCACACCATGTCTTCCTGCTCCTCTGTGTCTTCTGTCTGTGCTGCAGTGTGTGAGTCGTTCTGATACTCAGGATCAGAGTCCAACTGATGAAGAGAGAGAAGACACAATTAGACCCTCGTTCATGAAACCCGTATATACTTAAAGATTTTATAAAACATTTTTCATATTTTAAAGTTGATGCTAATTATTTTGTGGCTAAATTCATTACTGGTTTCAACTCAGGAAGTTGTCTTTAAACACAAGTTCTCTTCACATTGCATTTATGAGCCACAGTATAGCTTTGAGGAAGGGGACATTTTGTCAATAGGTCTGCTCTCTCTCACCTCTATCTCTTCAGGTTCAGGTGCTTCAGTGGTGGAGCGCAGAGCTTTCTTCTTCCTGGATTAAGGACAACAACAAATACAGATTTTATTTCATAACAGTAAACTAAAACACGAAAGAAGGATGTTTAAACTGATGAATTTATATTGCTGTACCTCATCCACAGACTCAGGAGAAACACAGAGATCAGAATCAAGACCCCCAGAGTCGTCCCGATGATATTCACTATCATTGTTGAACTCCCTAGAAACATGAACACATATGTGATACTTCTAACTGCTTGATTGATACATCACATAGTCAGTGTGATCCACCTCTGACACCATGGAGGATCCTCCCTGAACACTGACATGTTGAATATGCTTGGGTTGCTTCATATTACAAAGTGAATCAGGTCTGGTGAATGTGGAGAACTTACCTGCTACACTAATCAGATGAAAGGTGGAGTTACTACGTCCTAACTTGTTCTGGGCTCCACAGGAATAACTCCCACTGTGTTCAGCTCTGAAGTCAGTGATGTTGAAGATCTGTCCTGAAGCTTTTGGAGAGTCTTCATCCTCCTTGTACCAGGTGTAGTTAGCTGCTGGGTTAGCATCACTGCTACAGGTCAGAGTCACTGAACTGCCCTCCTCTATCTCAGCAGAGGGACTCACTGACACAGAGGGAAGCTTTGGAGCATCTGGAGGAAGGGTATGGAAATGGAAAGTATTTCAAATATTAAAACATGTTATCACACATGATTGAATTGACTTTTTTTCTGTATTATTGATATATTGTGAGATCCTTGTGTTAGATTCCTGTAAACTGGCAGCCAATAACAAGAGTCTTTATTTATCTTTTTTACATCAATGACCCCACACATTCTTCTCCTTTTATTACAAGGCTTAGTTGAAAACTCGATTCTGATTGGTGAATTTGGATATTTCAGAGGCTGTTAATACTCGCTAACAGAACGCTGCTAAGGATAACATGATTGTTGTTAAGGAGGATCAAGGGACTATGTGCAGTCATATCAATCCGCAGAAAGAAGTCCGGTCGATTTAACGTCAGCCGTGGACAGCAAACATTTTCTCCATCATAAAACACAGAGTACTTTTTGAATAGTCATATTTATATTTGTTGAGAGCACTGGGCAGTTTAAAAGACACTGTGAACAGTGACTTGGACATCATTTGTAAACACTTGTCACACTTAACATGTTTGACTTATTGCAAGCTAATGTTCTTGTAGGACACTTGTTGTTTGTATCTTTATTGTTGTCTGCACTTATTGTTAGTCGCTTGTATGAAAATTAAATTGATGTAATGAACTTTAGAAGACCTCGGTGACTCCAGTATGTCTGAATTTGTCATTGTATTGTAATGTCAGTGTGTATTTATTACACACTTTGAAAAAAAGGTTGATGATATTCGCTCTTCTTTTTCTGACTCACCTCTACTCACCGCTGGGTCACCAGACCCTCCTTTCACCCACACACTGACCTCCTTTTCCCCTCTCTCTCCAAGTGAGGTTCTTACCCTCATTACCTCTGCCCGCCCTACCACCTGTCCTCTGGACCCTATCCCTTCAAACCTCCTTCAGACTATCGCTCCTGATATTCTACCGTTTCTCACCCATTTCATCAACACTTCTCTAACTTCTGGTCACTTTCCAAACAGTCTCAAGGAGGCAAGAGTAAACCCTCTCCTAAAGAAACCCACTCTCAACCCGTCTGATGTTATAAACTACAGGCCTGTCTCTCTCCTCCCGTTCCTGTCTAAATCACTTGAACGCGCTGTCTTTAAACAACTCTCCTGTTATCTCCATCAGAACAACCTTCTGGATCCGCACCAGTCTGGTTTCAAGGCAGGTCACTCCACAGAAACTGCCCTCCTTGCTGTCACTGAGGAACTGCACACTGCCAAAACTGCATCCCTCTCCTCTGTCATTATCCTGTTGGACCTGTCTGCTGCATTCGACACGGTGAATCATCAGATCCTCCTTCGCACTCTCCAAAAACTTGGAGTTTCAGGCTCTGCACTTTCCCTCCTCACCTCATACCTGAAAGACCGTACCTACAGGGTGACTTGGAGAGGGTCCGAGTCCGACCCTTGTCAATTAACTACAGGGGTCCCTCAGGGCTCTGTTCTTGGTCCCCTCCTCTTCTCCTTGTCCACAAACTCGCTCGGATCAGTCATTAGCCCGCATGGTTTTTCTTACCACTGCTACGCTGACGACACCCAATTAATTCTGTCCTTCCCCCGCTCAGAGACCCAGGTCGTCGCACGCATCTCTGCTTGTCTAGCTGACATCTCTCAGTGGATGTCTGCTCACCACCTCAAGCTCAACCTTGACAAGACTGAGCTGCTCTTCCTCCCGGGAAAAGATTGTCCCACTCTTGACCTAACAATCAACATCGGCACCTCTGTTGTTTCCCCGACTCAGACTGCAAGGAATCTGGGTGTGACCCTAGATAACAACCTGTCCTTCACTGCAAACATCGCTGCTACAACCCGTTGCTGCAGATACACGCTTTACAACATCAGGAAGATACGTCCCCAGCTGACCCAGAAAGCGACGCAGCTTCTGGTCCAGGCTCTCGTCATCTCACGCCTAGACTACTGCAACTCCCTCCTGGCTGGTCTACCTGCATGTGCCATCCGACCTCTGCAGCTCATCCAGAATGCAGCGGCTCGCCTGGTCTTCAACCTTCCTAAATTCTCCCACACCACTCCGCTCCTCCGCTCCCTTCACTGGCTTCCGGTAACTGCTAGAATCCACTTCAAGACAATGGTACTTGCTTACCATGCTGCGAATGGATCTGGCCCTTCCTACATCCAGGACATGGTTAAACCGTACACCCCAGCACGTGCACTCCGCTCTGCATCAGCCAAACGGCTCGCTGCGCCCTCGCTGCGAAGGGGACCCAAGTTCCCATCAGCAAAAACACGTGGGTTTGCTATCCTGGCTCCAAAATGGTGGAATGAGCTCCCCATTGACATCAGGACAGCAGATAGCTTACACACCTTCCGGCACAGACTGAAAACTCATCTCTTTCGACTCCACTTCGAGCGATAGAACTATTAACAAAGCACTTATATACTAATAAAGGGCTGGCTTATCTAAAGCCAGTTGAGTAGCACTTGAAATGTTTTTGCTCTATGAAGCCCAATGTACTTATATGATTCTGTTTTCTTCAAGGTTGTGTCTTCCTGGTCGAACGCACTTATTGTAAGTCGCTTTGGATAAAAGCGTCAGCTAAATGCAATGTAATGTAATGTAATATTAGTAAACTTACACAATGCAGGAGATTGGAAGTCTTCATGTCCTTCAAAAGCACAAGAGATGTTGTCTCTGGGCTGAAACAAGCCTTTATAAGAAGATATCACCGTTGCTTTGATTTTCTCTCCGTTCTTGAACCAGACGTAGTTCAGAGAACCAGCTGGACTGCAGCTGCTGTGACACTTCAGCTCTGCCTCAGTAGAATAGTTGTAGACCTTTGCTCTGATCACCTGCACCTGGAGAGCTGGACGTTAGAACAAGAAACAATAGTATAGCAAAAGGTCTGAAAGTAGGTCAGTAAGCAATACTGTGTACTGTGTATTTACATCAGTGAGTGTTGATCAGTACCTGTGACAGTCAGAGTGGTACCAGGTAAATCACTCCTCCATTCAAAGCTTGGTGTTTTGAATTTGAAGAGATACTGAGCTGAATCTGAGTCTCTCAGGTCAGAGATCCTCAGAGTGGAGCGTCCTCTCTCTGTCTCAAGGATCTGAACACGACCTGCATACTGGGAGTCTTCACTAAGGTCCTCAGGTTGAGAGGGATTCTGTCCCTGATGACTACGCTCAGGACTGAACCAGAACTTAGAATTAACATTGTCTTCAAAGCTGCTGTACGTGCAGGAAATGTCCACTGATGATCCTTTGGGGGCGCAGATGCTTCTCTCTGTGTAAGTCACTCTGTTGCAGGTTTGACCTCTGACACCTGAAAAATAAAAACATATTTTTTTCAGCAATAATTTGAACAGGAGTAAAAAATGACCAATATAGTTCAATATAAAACGCCACTAGATGTTTATGTGGTAATATAAGTCTTTGGAGTAAACTCACACACTGGAGGAGAGGGAAAGTCCTCATGTCCCTTCAAAGCACAGGAATAACTGTCTGCCTTGTTCGGGTTGCTTATATAATAAGATGTTTCTCCCTGGATTAGTTGTCCGTTCTTGTACCAGATGTAGGAAGGAATATAAGATTGATAACAACTGTTCTGACAAGACAGCCAGTATATATCTGATATGACCTGGAGATCTGGATTTATAAAGGAACAGGAATTGTATTTAAGACAAAAACTATAAAAACACATGCATATTATTATTATATCCAAGACATTAATAAATAATTAACATATCATTGAGAATTGTTACTTGTGACGGACAAAGTGACGCCAGTCGAACCATCATATTTTCCATCTGCTTGGTTTGTTGTGAACCTGAACCAGTACTCAGCTGAGTCGCTCTCTGTCAGGTTTCTGATTCTCAGAGTGCAGGTGTTGTTTTCACAGAGATCCTCTACACGACCTGCGTACTCTGAGTCTGTTTTCACATCTACAGGTTCAGCATCTTTCCATTTAGTGAACCAGAATGTTTTCTGTGCTGTGTTTACACTTCCTTTCAATGTAGATGGGTATGTGTAGCTGCATCTTATCTCCACTGTTGATCCGTTCACTGCACAGATCTCAGTAGAAGAGTAAGTCACTCCCCAGCCATACTGACCCTGAACCACTGAAACACAGAGCACATCAGAAACTAGAAAGTTAATGACTTAAATTAACAATTAGTTAATAAGAAGTCAATCAAACTACACATGTGTTAATGGAGTTAATGTAACCAGAACAAGCTTCAAGATCAAATTATCAGCAGACATTATAAAAATGTTCCTGAACATGAATCTAACTAACTAGAGCTGAACTGAAAATAAGAATCATATCATGTATTTATCATAGTTGAGTTTCTGAAGAGATGCAAGAGAAGAGGAGCACATGTACGTCAGCTGTTAATTCCTTTTAAGGCAGTTTATAACTGCTGCCAATACTAATGTATGACTTTGTTCTTTCTGAATTAAACCGGGTAGAACAGAAGTCAAAACACAAGGTGTCAACATGCCTGCATGAACATTACAAGATTAGGAATACTTTTAATTATACAAGTCTGTGCTTTTCTTGTCCAGTTCCCTCTCTGTTTGCTCTGTGGTCAGGTTGCTGCTGAGGTCAGTGTGAACAATAACAATGAATGCAGAGCACTGAGGCGTGAGCAGCTTCTGTCTGATATACAGATTAGAAAAAGAAGAAGACTGCTTTAAACTCAGAGCGTGGAAATATAACACTGAGGTCAGAGAGGAGAGAAGGAACTAGAAGGGTTTGGTGCAGAGGTATGATCGATAAGAGTTGAGTCAATATGTTTTGACTTAGAATAAGAATATCTCTCTAAATCACTTCAACTTAATAAAAACAGAGCTGGAGATTCTTGAAGTCGTCTTAAGAAAAAAACAAAGCAAAATGTTTTCAGAGAGAGGATGGAACAGTACACTATATTCTCATTTTAACGCTTGTTAAAGTGATAAGCAAACTGATATTTGATGCAGATGATTGGAGCAAAGGACAGCGGCAACGCACGACAAGATCTTCAGAATATCCATCAAAAAAACTAGTGACGTCTTTGAGTTTCTACAATTCTACACACAATTACATTTTAAATGTTTCTGCTAGGTTTGACTTTTACACAAATCCATCCCACTTATTCCCACATGAGACCTGGTTTAACAAGTCCCACATTTCCCAGAATCCCCTCTGTTCATGTGATGAATGTAAGTGTAGAAGTACAGTACCTGACACAGAGAGCAGGAAGACAACTAATCCACTCGCTGCTGCAGTTAGACTCATAGCTGCTCCTCTCATCTCTGTGAGACTATAAAACATGTCAGATTAAATAATGTTCACAGGAGGTTTACAGAATCATTACATCAATAAACTCTTTCTACTCACAGTGAAGGAGGAACGATGTGTTCAAAGATGCCTTTCCTCTGTCGCCAATGAGCAGAAAACGGATATCAGGCTGTTGAAAATAGATTTACTTCCTCTTTAGATTATGAATATGCATGATGAGCCAAATGCCAGTTAACATCCCCAGAACTTAAATACATGCATAATGAATCAAAGGACAGGACAGAGCTAGGCAGGGCAGAAAAAACACAATGATACCCGTTTAACAGAATCAAAAATCAAAAAGGAGGGAAAACACAGAGACAGGAAGCAGACACAGACATAAGACAGGGGGGGAACACTTCTGAAAATAAAACAGGAAAACAGACAGACTGTCACAAAGGGGGAAATAAGTATTTTAGTTTGGGTGAACTGACCCTTTAAAGCAGACAGTGGAGGGAGCTCTCTGAGTGATGAAGCCTGAATGTGTCTCACTTAAGATCCCCCACTAGAGGACAGTGAAAAATCAGAAACTGAATCAGGACCCTGAGACACATTCTAACATCCATCAGTGATTGTTTTGGCAAAAGGAAATGCATATTTAGATTTTAAAGATGAAATGAGTGAAACCTATTGCCATTTTAGTTTTTTAACATTAGAGGTAATTTACTGTATAGTAGACCTACACTTCACACCGACGACTAACATCTTTGACACATTGGAAAGCAACTCTTTAAAACGGGTTTTACTTGAATAACGACTCATAATCAGGGCGTTGCATGAGCTTTTCAAAATGGACTTTTCTCCAGCATGGACCACAATATGTCACTTCAACTTTTATTACAGGTATTGTTATTCATTGAGCACTGATGAAATGTAAGAGGAAGGGGTAAGGCTGGTCTGGAGGATCTACTGTAATCCAGGCAGGATATAGGAGTGGTGGGTTTAGTAGTGAACTCTCCTTATAGAAGTGCTATGTATTTGGCTCTGTTTATTCTATACTATATTCTCACCTTATTTTTGGCTACCAATGAGACACATATGACTCCAGTGGTCTGCTTAAAGGGGTACTCACCATGTTTAGTAGATGACATTTGTAAACCTAGCACAGCAGGCATGTGGGCTTGAGCCCCTGCCCTTTTTTTTCCTCCAGAGAAAGTTCCTTTTTTCCCCCTTTTTTTTTATTTTTATGAATGAATATATATCTACTGCTGTTTGCGCACAGTTTCCCTTTCCAAAAATATATTGATTGAATACAAAATTAAAATATCAGGTCGGGAGATTAGACTGTGAAGTTCCATTGCTCTCTCTACCCTCCGTCCCTCCCTCCACGTCTCGGTGCAGACAGTCATCGGCAGTCACTTCAGACAGACAGGTAGCAGCACCTCCCACTTTACTGTCCCATGTTATGCCGGCTTTTCTTGGCTTATTTTGAAGGTGAGTGGTGATGAACAAATGACTAAACTGCCAGTGCCTCGAGTTTACAGCTAATTAACTAAAAGACAATAACAAATATAGTTAACTAAGGTAGGCTACTAGCTAATGGATAAATTAGCTCAAGGTTTAGCTAAGGCCATTTATCATGGGCATACAGGCTAATGTACTGTACTTAAGGGGAGACACTTAAGGTGAATACAGTAAAATGTGTATCTAATAACGCCGTTACAATCGCCACATTGATAGGCCTATGCAAATTAGGCGTTAACTAGGCCTAAAATGTTATGTTTAAATGCAGATTAGCTTTAAATCTATAGATGAATTCACACATGGTAGTAAAACGAATACCATTATATGTGTTTTTTGGAAGTTTTTTCAGTGTTTCTCAAACTTGTTCATACCAAGGACTTAACCAATAAAAAAACACTCGCGGACCACCTAACTCCACAAATATCCAAAAACACATCATTTTTTACAAATCGCCTGAAAATGGTACAAACAAGTGGCCACATGTGTGATGAAGGTGTTTATCTGGGCTATATCATGCAATCGAAAGTGAAACTTAAGCTCGTTCCATTGCGGAGATATTCCCGCGAGAGTGCGAAAAACTTAAATAAATGTATTTATTTCAAATGTGAAAATTTACCAATATACTCACGGACCACTAGGGGGTGCTCACGGACCACCAGTGGTCCGCGGACCACACTTTGAGAAGCACTAGAGTGAAATAAAACATGGAAGCAAAATAGTCCAAAATAACAAGTACATGAAAAAACGATCTGTTTGCCTGTAATGTCCTTAAACAGTAACTTCATAATTTTGATTGTTGGCTGCTCATTTAATAACTATTAATTGTACTAGTTTGTTGTCTGCTCTTGTGCGTAGTGAATACTAAAGAAGACCATTGTCTCTGTGTTAGCTGATTATTTTGTAGAATTGTGTTGAATATTAAACAATTGCGTGAGTGTGAGGGTATTAAAAAACATTGGTCAGTAAGTCAGAGATGTGCAACTATATTTAACTTTTAGTTTTAAAACACTTTTTTATAAATGATTATGGGAAGTGCCCTTTTTCTCACTTGAGCACCCGCCCCCCAAAAGGTCTGTGCACGTCCCTGTAGCCCAGTCTGATACTATGTCCTCTGACTCCCTGGACACTGAGCAATTAACCTCAGCCTTTCTCTCTACCTGCACTGGAGCTCTTGACATTGTTGCTCCCCTGAAACTCATGCGCCCCAGAGCTAAATCTGAACCATGGCTCAATGACGTCACTCGTGCTGCCAGGCGTGAGCGCCGGCAGGCTGAACGCAGGTGGAAAAAGGACAAGCTTCATGTAACTCATGACATTTTAAAAGAGAGTTTGAGAAAGTATCAGAGCACTGTAAAAGCTGAAAAGATTAGTTATTTTTCTGATATTATTTCTAGTAACTTAAAGAAACCTTGTGTTCTTTTTGAAACCATTGATGCTATGTTAAACTCTCCTTTATCCACTTGTATTGAAGCTTCAACTGAGGTGTGTGAAAAATGTCTCTGCTATTTTATAGACAAGATCTCCACTATTAGAGCCTGTATCTCACCACCCTCTTTTGACCCCTCCATTGACATCACATGCACTGCTGTCTTCCAGCAGTTTGGACCTCGTTGTCATCTCTCTGTGACATTGTTGCTAAATTAAAACCCTCATCTTGTCCCACAGACCCAGTCCCTCCTCAACTTTTTATAGAGATATGGGACACTATTGGATCTAATGTCCATACAATTATAAATAGCAGCCTAGAGTCCGGTTCTGTGCCAGTTTATTTCAAACAAGCGGTTGTGGCACCCCAGATAAAAAAAAACAAATCTGGACACTTCTGCCTTCTCAAATTACAGACCCATCTCTAAGCTTCCTTTTGTCTCAAAAATATTGGAGAAAACCGGACTCTTACAGCTGCAGTCTTTTATACATGCACACAATATTTTTGATATTTTTCTGTCCGGTTTTAAAGCGCTTCACAGTACTGAGTCTGTCCAAACTTTTAAGTCCCGCCTAAAGACCCACCTCTTTTCCCTCGCTTTCGAGTCAGTCTGAGCTGTTTGTATGCTTTTATTTTCCATAGCCTTTATGTACCGTGTATTCATTATTATGTGGGCCTTTTATCCTTTTTCTCTTTTCGTATGTGTGCCATTTATCTACTATTGTAATATTATGTTATTATTTTAAGTCTTCTACTACTGATCTTATGGTTCATTTTGTGAAAATCTAAACTGTACATGGAGTGAAATGTGATGTTTTTAGGCTCTCTCTGTTTTAAATAGACTTAATTGTCTCCGTCATCAGGACAGTTATTAACCAAAACACTGATGAGGATTTTTAAAAGTTATTTATTATGTGGAATTAAAAAAAACGATTTCAGTAGACTTTGCATATAACAAATAAGCATGTACACATAGTTGAAGCAGTAATATAGAGCAGTGGTTCTCAAATGGGGGTACGCGGACCCCTAGGGGTACGTTGGAGTACTGCAGGGGGTACGTGAGATTTATTTTATGTTAATGAAAAAAAAAATAGATAAATATACCAATTTTAGGAAAAGTAAGGAAGTTTGAGCAGTGTGGGTTTTATATTAACAGAGTTTCACATATTTCAAAACGCGAAGTGTAATAACTGCAGTTTGCCTCCCTGTCAGAATGACAAAGATCCTCAGTGAAGCACGAGCCCATGTTTCACTACATTGTAAGTACAACTTATTAAAAAGATCAGTTCAATGTAACTAATGTCGTCTCAGTGTTATTGCATGATGTTAAAATTGGTTTGCCATGAATTTAGTGATGGATTGTTAACATTTGAAATGTAGCATTTAAGTGTTTCTCAGTTACTGTTGTTGTTTTAATAAATCAGACACTGATGGTGCAGCGCTGTACTGTACCTATTTATATAGGCTTTTTCCCCTAACAAATTGTTTTTGCGCTGATCAGGGGGTACTTGGCTGAATTCTTTTTTCAAAGGGGGAACATTATTGAAAAAAGTTTGAGAACCACTGATCTAGAGCACCTGACCGTCGGCTGGTCTTAACGATAAATCATGTTTGACACCTCGACATGATTCAGTTCAAGCTGCCAGCCGCTCATTCTCTAAACCTACAAGCTGCTGCTACTGACAACTGACAATAAAACCTTTAAGAGTTGAATGTGAATATATCCACTTCGCACACATCCTGCACAGCCTCGCTCTCCACAGGGACATTTCAACGTCCTTCTTCTTTGTTTCCATCAGGTGAGCATCTGAAGAAAATCACAGAGACTTTGTGTAAAGTTCAACCTGATCTCACCAGAATGCGTGACTCCACCACGACTCCTTAACACCGCATTGCGTGGTAGAGTCACGAACTTTGCTACATTTACGTGTCTGCACCACGCAAACAACCCCAATGTAAAGTGAATGAGGCTCCTTTGTCGTGGTGCACACACGCATTTCTACAACGTCCAGCAGTGAGCTTTTATTCTATAAAACGTTTTTAAAATCTACTTTATAGCTTGTAGTAACTCGCGGGAGGCTTCTTTTATTTTATTTGTATTCATAATAATTTGTATTTTTCGTCAGAATGTATTATGGCAACCCTGTCTCCTAAAAATTACGTTCCCACAGAACTAAACTGCATTCTCAATTACGTTGAGCGAGAAACATATTTTCTCCCACGTTACGTTCGTTATGAACGTATTTGAAATACGTTTATTTTCTACATATCTTTGCCATTTATTGTCTTGCTTATAATAATGATAATAGTCATTTATAAATATAATTTTAGAGCACACATTTGAAATCAGTAGGCGAGGCTGTAATTTCACCAGTTGTTACTCTCATGAGCGAGGCAAGAAATAATAGTTTTAACATGCCAAAAAGCTGCTGTGTCGTTTATTGCACCTCCAACATTAAAACAAATCCAGAGTTACGTGTTTCTGTACTTCCTCTAAGAAGAAAGGACAGTAACAGAATATCTTAACAGCCCTTGTCCGTCAATGCGACGAGGTCAACCAACGGCGGCTGCGTGGGCCAGGTGACCCCCAGGACGCCCAGTGCTCATGTCCTCAGCACGAAGGGCCCCCCGGCGCGCCCCGCAGCACTGCCGTTCCCTTGTACGCCAGAGAACAACAACCGGATGAAAGGTTGGCTACTCGGGAGATATGCCTCGTCGACATTCAATACTTGCCCCCATCTGGCACTACCATGCATGGAGGGGCCACCTATCGAGATGCACGTGGACCCCGCAGCTACGCCTAAGGCATGCCACACCGCGGCAACAGTGCCTCTACACTGGCAGCGGAGGGTCCACGATGACCTCCTGCGGGACGAAGCCCTTGGGGTCATTGAACACATGCCATACGGCGAGCCAGTGGCGTGGTGCCATCGTATGGTAGTCACTCGGAATCACGACGGTTCCCCCCGCAGGACCGTGGACCTCTCCCCCCTCAACAAGTTCTGCCAACGTGAGACCTTCGCCACTGAGTCCCCATTCCACCTTGCACGCCGCGTCCTGAAGGGCACCTGGAAGACCGTCACGGACGCCTGGAACGGCTACCACAGTGTCCTCCTGCGTGAGTCGGATCGCCACCTCACTACCTTCATCACACCCTTCGGCCGTTGGCGCTACACCAGGGCACCACAGGGTTTCCTGTCATCAGGGGATGGCTACAACCGTCGGTTTGACGCCGTCCTCTCGGACTATGAATGCAAGGAACATTGTGTGGATGACACCATCCACTATGACACCGACCTGGAGCAACACTGTCCTTGGCCTTGTCAACCAGGTGGCTAATTACGCCCAGTTGCGTGACACGATGGCTCCATTTAAGCCGTTCCTCAGCCCACGCTGTGTGTTCCTATGGTCCCCCGTTCTGGAGGAGGCCTTCCAGACGTCCAAGCAAGCCATAATGGAGGCCATCCACGAGGGCGTGGAGATCTACGACATGCAGAAGCGTACCTGCCTCCACCCTGACTGGTCCATGCGTGGCAACATTGTCACTGTGCCTCTGGCATACGGACTGCTGTCCAGAAGGATGGAGGATCACCCTCGCGGGTTCGCGTTTCCTGTCCCCTGCGGAGCAGCGCTATGCGGCCGTCGAGGGAGAGGCCCTAGCTGTGGCCTGGGGTCTGGAACAGACGCGGTACTTCACGCAGGGGTCCGACAACCTCGTCGTGGTCACCGACCATAAGCCATTGGTGAAGATCTTTGGAGACCGTACGCTGGATGAGATAACAAACTCACGTCTGTTTAGACTCAAGCAGCGCACCCTCCCATGGCACTTCGACATTGTGCATCTGCCTGGCAAGAGCAACTATGCCCCTGATGCCACGTCAAGAAATCCTTCCCCCTCGGGCTCAGTGAACGGCCTCTCACTGGGGCTGCCGAGCGGGCCTGACGCCGTGGAGTCAGCACTCATGGCCTCCATCCGCGACGACGCACGGGAGCTCGGAGCCGTCTCTTGGCCCCTCCTCGCACGGGAGACAGCGACTGACGAATGCCTCGGCCACCTCCTTCAACTCATCGAGCAGGAGGGTGGGATTGACGTTAACGACCCTGCCCTGGCGAGTCTGTCATCGGTCTGTGAGTCCGTCTACGCACAAGACGGCGTCCTGCTCTATCGGGACCGCGTCGTGGTCCCCCCCATCCCTCTGTGGGAGAGTCCTTCGGCATCTCCATGCCGCTCACCAGGGGACCTCAGCTATGGGGCAGCATGCCCGTGCCATAGTTTACTGGCCCGGGATTTCCGGGGACATTCAGGCCACCAGGGACGGGTGTGCAGACTGCAACCGCAATGCTCTGTCACAGGCGGCTACACCCCCCCCGGCCGTCCTCACCCCCGTCCACGCCATTCGAGGCGGTGTTTGCTGACTTCTTCGACTATGGGGTCCGCCACTACCTAGTTGTCGGGGATCGGCTCTCGGGCTGGGTAGAGGTCCTGAGCTCTACGGCGGGTACTGCCCTGGCGGGCTCAGCTGGCCTGGTCCAACACCTCCATTCGTTCTTCGCCACCTTCGGCGTACCGGAGGAGCTCTCGAGCGACGGTGGTCCGGAATTCAAGGAGAGCCACACTGAGGACTTCCTCTGCTTATGGCACGTCAAACACTGTGTGTCTTCCGTTAGCTTTCCGCAGTCGAATGGGAGGGCGGAAGTTGCGGTTAAGACTGCTAAGCGCCTCCTGATGTCCTACACCGGCCCGTCGGGCAGCCTTGATCAGGACCGCTTCCTGCGTGCTATGCTGCAGTTGCGAAACACGCTCGACCCCGACTGCAACCTCTCGCCAGCGCAGATCATCTTTGGCCGCCCCCTTCGTGGCTCGCTCTCCTTCGTGAACCGCCTCAAGAAGTTCTCGAACCCGCATATCCGCCTGCTATGGCGCGAGGCATGGGCGGCGAAGGAGGACACCCTTCGGACCCGTATGTCCCGTACCACCGAGTCTCTGGGGACTCACTCAAGACCGCTCCGCCCATTGGCACTCGGCGAAAGGGTATTCCTTCAGAACCAGCAAGGCCCGAGCCCCCACAAATGGGACAGGTCAGAGATCGTGGTGGAGTCGCTGATCCACGACCAGTATCGGGGTCAGGGTTGACGGTTCGGGACGTCTGACATTGCGCAACCGGCGGTTCCTTCGTGCCTACACGCCGGCCACACTCTGCGCCCGTGAGCAGTCGGCTGCGCCGTCGCCGCCGCCCGCTGCCCTGGGACATCAGCCCCCACCTATTCACCCGGGCTGGGTGACGCACCAGGGGATTGCTCAGCGGCCGGCTGATGGACCCCGCGACTCAACTATGGGCGATCAGCAGACCCCACCGGTGCCTGCTGATGAGGCGTCCTCTGACCTCACCGTTCCTATGGGTGCCTTCCTGGGCGCACCGCTCCCGGTGCCGCAGTTGCCGCCGACGCTGCCCCAGCCTACTCGGCCGGGCCGCGTGAGGAGGCCGCCTGCACGTTACGAGCCCGAGTCCGGCAGCTGGATACGGGATTTAGACCGTTAATCTATTCCAGCCCATAGCTTTCCGGTCTGGGGGAGATGAAGAGTTTATCGCCGGCCACTAGAGGGCAGCGTCTCACTGCTGTCGCTAACCGGATATGCCGTGCTCTGACCCGGTAGTGCCAAGCGACCATTTTAGTTTGAACATTGTTCCTTCACTCCACCTCGAGTTGAGACGTTCATCCATTCATTCATGTAGGATTGTTTCCACTATTGTTTGGTGTGTCTATACTTTGTGTCGTTGTATATATTTGTGTTGTGTTGGTGATGATATGCATGGATGTAGTACTTTGTCAGCTTATCTTGCTGCATTGCTCTGTTTCAGGGTGTCGTCATCCTTGTCAATAAACTACCGAAACTGACATTGAGGAGTGTGTTTCTTCAAATAGGTCCGCTCTCTCTCACCTCTATCTCTTCAGGTTCAAGTGCTTCAGTGGTGGAGTGGAGAGCTTTCTTCTTCCTGGATTAAGGGCAACAACAAATACAGATTTTATTTCATAACAGTAAACTAAAACACGTAAGAAGGATGTTTAAACTGATGAATTTATATTGTTGTACCTCGTCCACAGACTCAGGAGAAGCGCAAGAATCAGAATCAAGACCCCCAGAGTCGTCCCGATGATATTCACTATAGTTGTTGAACTCCCTAGAAACATGAACACATATGTCATACTTCTAACTATAGATTGATAAATCACATAGTCAGTGTGATCCACCTCTGACACCAAGGAGGTTCCTCTCTGAACACTGACATTTTGAATATGCTTGGGTTGCTTCATATTACAAAGTGAATCAGGTCTGGTGAATGTAGAGAACTTACATGCCACAACAATCAGATGAAAGATGGAGTTATTACGTCCTAACTTGTTCTGGGCTCCACAGGAATAACTCCCACTGTGTTCAGCTCTGAAGTCAGTGATGGTGAAGATCTGTCCTGAAGCTTTTGGAGAGTCTTCATCCTCCTTGTACCAGGTGTAGTTAGCTGCTGGGTTAGCATCACTGCTACAGGTCAGAGTCACTGAACTGCCCTCCTTTATCCCAGTAGAGGGACTCACTGACACAGAGGGGAGCTTTGGAGCATCTGGAGGAAATACAATAAATCAACAAAAATGGGTAAAAACACACTATGTTGAATTGAAATGAGAAATAGTTATCTGTGTGAGCATCTGACTTTAGAAGTGTTTTTTGATAGGTATAGAGCTAAAGACAACAATAATGTTATTTATATTTCGTTTTCTGCATTACTTCTGGTATGAATACACAACATATGTGCAGATTTGGGAGCCAATTATAAATAAAACTCAATTTCCATCATCTACTGTAGCTGCTCTCCATCTCATTGGCCTCAGCAGCAGACTGTGAACAAAGTTATAATTTTTGCATGATGCTTTTTAAGTTAGCTTGGTTTTACTCACATTTCACATCAATTAAGATGGATTCCGATCTTGTTATCTCCAGCAGATTCTCAGCTGTACAGTAATACTCTCCAGAGTCAGAGGACTGGATGGAGCTGAGGACGAGACGTGGTCCTTCATTGACAGAAGAAAGGTCTGCATTTCCTTTCCTCTTGAACCAGATGTAGTTAGCTGCTGGGTTAGCATCACTGCTACAGGTCAGAGTCACTGAACTGCCCTCCTCTATCTCAGCAGAGGGACTCTCTGACACAGAGGGGAGCTTTGGAGCATCTGGAGGAGATAACATGAACACATTTCACATTTAATCCCACAGTGGAAGATATTTTAATGAATAATAGTTTAATAAAACACAGAGTGGGTGGTTCACTTGATTCCATCCTTTATCAGAAATCTAAACACTTTGAGGGAAATTGTTAATCTTTATGTCATGGAAGAAGTTTCCTTCATAATTCTTGTGTATTCTTCTTTCTAGTAGCATCCTTCGTAGCAAGATTATATTATATCTATTTTAAAATCGAACAGAAAACCTAGAGCCCTGGTTCAGTGTCTTTGGACACTGCCATGTCTGCTGGCGACCTCTGGTGGGTAAATAGATAAATGAGTGTAATGATGATATATGTTATACTGTATGTTAATGTTATTATGTCAGTGGAAGACTTTGGGTGAACTCACACACTGAAGGAGAGGGGAAGTCCTCATATCCCTTTAAAGCACAGGAATAACTGTCTGCTGACTCATAATTGAAGTATGCATAAGGAAATGTCTCTTCCTTCACTTCCTGTCCATTCTTGAACCAGATGTAAGAAGTATGACCATGTGGACAACTGCTGAGACACTGAAGGCGAGTTGACGATCCTGATTTGCTCACATCCACCTGGAGATCTGAATAAAGCTAGAATTAACAAAACTGTCATTATGTTCATACAAAAATATAAATCAAAACATTCACACTATTTGCAAGAAGTTGAAATTAAGAAATTAACTGTTATAACTCAGTTATTGTTATAAACCCAGTGTAAATGTTACCTCTAACATACAGAGTGGTTCCAGGATAACCCCAGTATGTAGCTTGGTTTGTTGTGATCCTGAACTTGAACTTGTACTCAGCTGAGTCGCTCTCTCTCAGGTTTCTGATTCTCAGAGTGCAGATGTTGTTTTCACAGAGATCCTCTACACGACCTGCATACTCTGAGTCTGTGGTCAGATCTACAGGTTCAGGCTTACTCCATTTAGTAAACCAGAATGTTTTCTCTACTCTGTTAACACTGCCTCTCCATGTAGATGGGTATGTGTAGCTGCATCTAATCTCCACTGTTGATCCTTTCACTGCACAGATCTTAGTAGAAGAGTAAGTCACATCCCAGCCATACTGACCCTGAACCACTGAAACACAGAGCACATCAGAAACTAGAATCAAAGTTAATCTATAAATTGTTGAGAAATTGCCTGATCAGTACTTTCAACAAAGAATGAGAAAATAAACATTTTACCAACTTTACTGGGATAGTGTTACGGTGTGTGTAGGAAGCAGGACCCAAATGCAGATTAAGTGACAAAAATAGTACCTTTATTTCAAGGCTATAAATACGTACAGACAGAACAGGACACTCACCGAAGACCACGTCAATACACAAGACAACCCGACAAAGAGAGACAGAAAACCCAGAACTTAAATACACCCAGGACTAATCACATAAACACGAGACAGGTGAGGAGGGAGGAGAAAACACAGAGGCACCAGGTGAACACAATCGGGTAATCAGGGAGGGAAACAGACAGAAAGCAAACAGGCAGGAAACGGGGGTGAACACTTTACAAAATAAAACAGGAAACCCAAAGATAGAAAAAGACAAGAAAAACACCAACACAGACAGATCCTAACAGATAGAGCAGAAAAACATGTGAATTCCTTCTAAGGCATTTTAAAACCAATGATACTCGTTGACTTTGTTGTTTCTTAATCAAACCAGGTAGAACAGAAGTCTACACAAAAAGGGTTCAGTTTGACACAAGATTGGAAAATGCCTTCATAGAAATGAACAGTGAATGATTAGCGATCACATTAATTAGAATAGTGTGAGACTCTCTGAACAGTTCCCTCTCTGTTCGCTCTGTGGTCAGGTTGCTGCTGAGGTCAGTGTGAACAATAACAATGAATGCAGAACACTGAGGCGTGAGCAGCTTCTGTCTGATATACAGATTAGAAAAAGAAGAAGACTGCACACTTATTCCCACATGAGACCTGATTTAACAAGTCCCACATTTCCCAGAATCCCCTCTGTTCATGTGATGAATGTAAGTGTAGAAGTACAGTACCTGACACAGAGAGCAGGAAGACAACTAATCCACTCGCTGCTGCAGTTAGACTCATAGCTGCTCCTCTCATCTCTGTGAGACTATAAAACATGTCAGATTCAATAATGTTCACAGGAGGTTTACAGAATCATTACATCAATAAACTGTTTCTACTCACAGTGAAGGAGGAACGATGTGTTCAAAGATGCCCTTCCTCAATGAGCAGAAGACGGATATCAGGCTGTTAAGAGACTAGATTCCCTTCCTCTTTAGATTATTAATATGCATGATGAGCCAAATGCCAGTAACACCCATTACACAGTTGTGTTTTGTTGTCAAAAAATAAACTTTTCTTAAACAAAATAATCTATGGCTTTAACTTGTTTGGCTGCCGATATTCCACTGACACCAGAAAAGAGCATTCAAATTAAGTTCATCTCTATGAGCACTGAGGAGTGAAGGAACAGGAAGGCATTAACCTTTGAACCCACTAGGCAGTTTAACTGAACAGGATGAAGAGAACCAAATTAATTATCAGAGGGAATGGAAAATGCAATAATTTCTCTTGGTTTGTTTTCGTCTCTGCTCTCTCTGCGGTCAGGTTGCTTCTGTTTCAGAGAAATGCAGAACTCTGAGAAACTCACATGCCTGTTAGTGTGAACCCAACATGAACACACACATCATCAAGTGGACTGGAAGGATCAAACACATAATGGTCCGGTAATTATTGTTGGAGCTATTGATTGATTTAACATGTTGATGTTGATCTGTGTCATGGAAGAAGTTTCCTTCATAATTCACTCGTTTATTCTTCTTTCTAGTAGCATCCCTCGTAGCAAGAGTATATTTGACATACTTTAAAATCAAACCTAGAGCCCTGGTTCAGTGTCTTTGGACTCTGCCATGTCTGCTGGCGACCTCTGGTGGGTAAATAGATAAATGAGTGCAATGATGATATTTACATTTACTTTCATCTGGTTTAATTTGTTTATTCATTTGTGTTTACATTAATTAAGATTTGGTGTATTTTGTTGGTTTTCCTTTGTTTATCTTTCTGCACCAAAACGTGGCAGAACCCTAACCTTTTGTCTTGTGCCGGACAGGTGCTGTGGGCCTGATGCGGCAGACTCCCTGGTGGGAGCAGTGGTGTTCTTCACGTGTCCGTTGTGTGTGGTGTGCAGCGTCACAGCTGATTTCGTTTGGACACCCCTTGCTCCCCTTTTTGTTACCTGCCGCTGTGGTAAGTCCCAGCCCTGTCCTTTTCCCCCAAAGTGTGGATTTTATTGAAATGTATTGTGTCTGGTGTTTTTAGATATTCTGTATTTTATAAATAAAGTAGCCTTTGATATTAACCCTTAAACTTTATCAGTATGTAATGTCTCTACTTTAAAGAGTCCTCTCCTGCTGATGTTCAGGTGTATATCAGTATGTAGTGTCTCTACTTTAAAGAGTCCTCTCCTGCTGATGTTCAGGTGTTTATCAGTATGTAGTGTCTCTACTTTAAAGAGTCCTCTCCTGCTGATGTTCAGGTGTATATCAGTATGTAGTGTCTCTACTTTAAAGAGTCCTCTCCTGCTGATGTTCAGGTGTATATCAGTATGTAGTGTCTCTACTTTAAAGAGTCCTCTCCTGCTGATGTTCAGGTGTATATCAGTATGTAGTGTCTCTACTTTAAAGAGTCTTCTCCTGCTGATGTTCAGGTGTATATCAGTATGTAGTGTCTCTACTTTAAAGAGTCCTCTCCTGCTGATGTTCAGGTGTATATCAGTGTGTAGTGTCTCTACTTTAAAGAGTCCTCTCCTGCTGATGTTCAGGTGTATATCAGTATGTAGTGTCTCTACTTTAAAGAGTCCTCTCCTGCTGATGTTCAGGTGTATATCAGTATGTAGTGTCTCTACTTTAAAGAGTCCTCTCCTGCTGATGTTCAGGTGTTTATCAGTATGTAGTGTCTCTACTTTAAAGAGTCCTCTCCTGCTGATGTTCAGGTGTATATCAGTATGTAGTGTCTCTACTTTAAAGAGTCCTCTCCTGCTGATGTTCAGGTGTATATCAGTATGTAGTGTCTCTACTTTAAAGAGTCCTCTCCTGCTGATGTTCAGGTGTATATCAGTATGTAGTGTCTCTACTTTAAAGAGTCCTCTCCTGCTGATGTTCAGGTGTATATCAGTATGTAGTGTCTCTACTTTAAAGAGTCCTCTCCTGCTGATGTTCAGGTGTATATCAGTATGTAGTGTCTCTACTTTAAAGAGTCCTCTCCTGCTGATGTTCAGGTGTATATCAGTATGTAGTGTCTCTACTTTAAAGAGTCCTCTCCTGCTGATGTTCAGGTGTTTATCAGTATGTAGTGTCTCTACTTTAAAGAGTCCTCTCCTGCTGATGTACAGGTGTAGATCAGTATGTAGTGTCTCTACTTTAAAGAGTCCTCTCCTGCTGATGTTCAGGTGTATATCAGTATGTAGTGTCTCTACTTTAAAGAGTCCTCTCCTGCTGATGTTCAGGTGTAGATCAGTATGTAGTGTCTCTACTTTAAAGAGTCCTCTCCTGCTGATGTTCAGGTGTATATCAGTATGTAGTGTCTCTACTTTAAAGAGTCCTCTCCTGCTGATGTTCAGGTGTATATCAGTATGTAGTGTATCTACTTTAAAGAGTCCTCTCCTGCTGATGTTCAGGTGTATATCAGTATGTAGTGTCTCTACTTTAAAGAGTCTTCTCCTGCTGATGTTCAGGTGTATATCAGTATGTAGTGTCTCTACTTTAAAGAGTCCTCTCCTGCTGATGTTCAGGTGTATATCAGTGTGTAGTGTCTCTACTTTAAAGAGTCCTCTCCTGCTGATGTTCAGGTGTATATCAGTATGTAGTGTCTCTACTTTAAAGAGTCCTCTCCTGCTGATGTTCAGGTGTTTATCAGTATGTGTCTCTACTTTAAAGAGTCCTCTCCTGCTGATGTTCAGGTGTATATCAGTATGTAGTGTCTCTACTTTAAAGAGTCCTCTCCTGCTGATGTTCAGGTGTATATCAGTATGTAGTGTCTCTACTTTAAAGAGTCCTCTCCTGCTGATGTTCAGGTGTATATCAGTATGTAGTGTCTCTACTTTAAAGAGTCCTCTCCTGCTGATGTTCAGGTGTATATCAGTATGTAGTGTCTCTACTTTAAAGAGTCCTCTCCTGCTGATGTTCAGGTGTATATCAGTATGTAGTGTCTCTACTTTAAAGAGTCCTCTCCTGCTGATGTTCAGGTGTATATCAGTATGTAGTGTCTCTACTTTAAAGAGTCCTCTCCTGCTGATGTTCAGGTGTATATCAGTATGTAGTGTCTCTACTTTAAAAGAGTCCTCTCCTGCTGATGTTCAGGTGTATATCAGTATGTAGTGTCTCTACTTTAAAGAGTCCTCTCCTGCTGATGTTCAGGTGTATATCAGTATGTAGTGTCTCTACTTTAAAGAGTCCTCTCCTGCTGATGTTCAGGTGTATATCAGTATGTAGTGTCTCTACTTTAAAGAGTCCTCTCCTGCTGATGTTCAGGTGTATATCAGTATGTAGTGTCTCTACTTTAAAGAGTCCTCTCCTGCTGATGTTCAGGTGTATATCAGTATGTAGTGTCTCTACTTTAAAGAGTCCTCTCCTGCTGATGTTCAGGTGTTTATCAGTATGTAGTGTCTCTACTTTAAAGAGTCCTCTCCTGCTGATGTTCAGGTGTATATCAGTATGTAGTGTCTCTACTTTAAAGAGTCCTCTCCTGCTGATGTTCAGGTGTATATCAGTATGTAGTGTCTCTACTTTAAAGAGTCCTCTCCTGCTGATGTTCAGGTGTATATCAGTATGTAGTGTCTCTACTTTAAAGAGTCCTCTCCTGCTGATGTTCAGGTGTATATCAGTATGTAGTGTCTCTACTTTAAAGAGTCCTCTCCTGCTGATGTTCAGGTGTATATCAGTATGTAGTGTCTCTACTTTAAAGAGTCCTCTCCTGCTGATGTTCAGGTGTATATCAGTATGTAGTGTCTCTACTTTAAAGAGTCCTCTCCTGCTGATGTTCAGGTGTATATCAGTATGTAGGGTGTCTCTACTTTAAAGAGTCCTCTCCTGCTGATGTTCAGGTGTATATCAGTATGTAGTGGCTCTACTTTAAAGAGTCCTCTCCTGCTGATGGTCAGGTGTATATCAGTATGTAGTGTCTCTACTTTAAAGAGTCCTCTCCTTGCTGATGTTCAGGTGTATATCAGTATGTAGTGTCTCTACTTTAAAGAGTCCTCTCCTGCTGATGTTCAGGTGTATATCAGTATTTAGTGTCTCTACTTAAAGAGTCCTCTCCTGCTGATGTTCAGGTGTATATCAGTATGTAGTGTCTCTACTTTAAAGAGTCCTCTCCTGCTGATGTTCAGGTGTAGATCAGTATGTAGTGTCTCTACTTTAAAGAGTCCTCTCCTGCTGATGTTCAGGTGTATATCAGTATGTAGTGTCTCTACTTTAAAGAGTCCTCTCCTGCTGATGTTCAGGTGTATATCAGTATTTAGTGTCTCTACTTTAAAGAGTCCTCTCCTGCTGATGTTCAGGTGTATATCAGTATGTAGTGTCTCTACTTTAAAGAGTCCTCTCCTGCTGATGTTCAGGTGTATATCAGTATGTAGTGTCTCTACTTTAAAGAGTCCTCTCCTGCTGATGTTCAGGTGTATATCAGTATTTAGTGTCTCTACTTTAAAGAGTCCTCTCCTGCTGATGTTCAGGTGTATATCAGTATGTAGTGTCTCTACTTTAAAGAGTCCTCTCCTGCTGATGTTCAGGTGTATATCAGTATGTAGTGTCTCTACTTTAAAGAGTCCTCTCCTGCTGATGTTCAGGTGTATATCAGTATGTAGTGTCTCTACTTTAAAGAGTCCTCTCCTGCTGATGTTCAGGTGTATATCAGTATGTAGTGTCTCTACTTTAAAGAGTCCTCTCCTGCTGATGTTCAGGTGTATATCAGTATGTAGTGTCTCTACTTTAAAGAGTCCTCTCCTGCTGATGTTCAGGTGTTATCAGTATGTAGTGTCTCTACTTTAAAGAGTCCTCTCCTGCTGATGTACAGGTGTAGATCAGTATGTAGTGTCTCTACTTTAAAGAGTCCTCTCCTGCTGATGTTCAGGTGTATATCAGTATGTAGTGTCTCTACTTTAAAGAGTCCTCTCCTGCTGATGTTCAGGGTGTAGATCAGTATGTAGTGTCTCTACTTTAAAGAGTCCTCTCCTGCTGATGTTCAGGTGTATATCAGTATGTAGTGTCTCTACTTTAAAGAGTCCTCTCCTGCTGATGTTCAGGTGTATATCAGTATGTAGTGTTCTACTTTAAAGAGTCCTCTCCTGCTGATGTTCAGGTGTATATCAGTATGTAGTGTCTCTACTTTAAAGAGTCTTCTCCTGCTGATGTTCAGGTGTATATCAGTATGTAGTGTCTCTACTTTAAAGAGTCCTCTCCTGCTGATGTTCAGGTGTATATCAGTGTGTAGTGTCTCTACTTTAAAGAGTCCTCTCCTGCTGATGTTCAGGTGTATATCAGTATGTAGTGTCTCTACTTTAAAGAGTCCTCTCCTGCTGATGTTCAGGTGTTTATCAGTATGTGTCTCTACTTTAAAGAGTCCTCTCCTGCTGATGTTCAGGTGTATATCAGTATGTAGTGTCTCTACTTTAAAGAGTCCTCTCCTGCTGATGTTCAGGTGTATATCAGTATGTAGTGTCTCTACTTTAAAGAGTCCATCTCCTGCTGATGTTCAGGTGTATATCAGTAGGTAGTGTCTCTACTTTAAAGAGTCCTCTCCTGCTGATGTTCAGGTGTATATCAGTATGTAGTGTCTCTACTTTAAAGAGTCCTCTCCTGCTGATGTTCAGGTGTATATCAGTATGTAGTGTCTCTACTTTAAAGAGTCCTCTCCTGCTGATGTTCAGGTGTATATCAGTATGTAGTGTCTCTACTTTAAAGAGTCCTCTCCTGCTGATGTTTCAGGTGTATATCAGTATGTAGTGTCTCTACTTTAAAGAGTCCTCTCCTGCTGATGTTCAGGTGTATATCAGTATGTAGTGTCTCTACTTTAAAGAGTCCTCTCCTGCTGATGTTCAGGTGTATATCAGTATGTAGTGTCTCTACTTTAAAGAGTCCTCTCCTGCTGATGTTCAGGTGTATATCAGTATGTAGTGTCTCTACTTTAAAGAGTCCTCTCCTGCTGATGTTCAGGTGTATATCAGTATGTAGTGTCTCTACTTTAAAGAGTCCTCTCCTGCTGATGTTCAGGTGTATATCAGTATGTAGTGTCTCTACTTTAAAGAGTCCTCTCCTGCTGATGTTCAGGTGTTTATCAGTATGTAGTGTCTCTACTTTAAAGAGTCCTCTCCTGCTGATGTTCAGGTGTATATCAGTATGTAGTGTCTCTACTTTAAAGAGTCCTCTCCTGCTGATGTTCAGGTGTATATCAGTATGTAGTGTCTCTACTTTAAAGAGTCCTCTCCTGCTGATGTTCAGGTGTATATCAGTATGTAGTGTCTCTACTTTAAAGAGTCCTCTCCTGCTGATGTTCAGGTGTATATCAGTATGTAGTGTCTCTACTTTAAAGAGTCCTCTCCTGCTGATGTTCAGGTGTATATCAGTATGTAGTGTCTCTACTTTAAAGAGTCCTCTCCTGCTGATGTTCAGGTGTATATCAGTATGTAGTGTCTCTACTTTAAAGAGTCCTCTCCTGCTGATGTTCAGGTGTATATCAGTATGTAGGGTGTCTCTACTTTAAAGAGTCCTCTCCTGCTGATGTTCAGGTGTATATCAGTATGTAGTGGCTCTACTTTAAAGAGTCCTCTCCTGCTGATGGTCAGGTGTATATCAGTATGTAGTGTCTCTACTTTAAAGAGTCCTCTCCTGCTGATGTTCAGGTGTATATCAGTATGTAGTGTCTCTACTTTAAAGAGTCCTCTCCTGCTGATGTTCAGGTGTATATCAGTATTTAGTGTCTCTACTTTAAAGAGTCCTCTCCTGCTGATGTTCAGGTGTATATCAGTATGTAGTGTCTCTACTTTAAAGAGTCCTCTCCTGCTGATGTTCAGGTGTATATCAGTATGTAGTGTCTCTACTTTAAAGAGTCCTCTCCTGCTGATGTTCAGGTGTATATCAGTATGTAGTGTCTCTACTTTAAAGAGTCCTCTCCTGCTGATGTTCAGGTGTATATCAGTATTTAGTGTCTCTACTTTAAAGAGTCCTCTCCTGCTGATGTTCAGGTGTATATCAGTATGTAGTGTCTCTACTTTAAAGAGTCCTCTCCTGCTGATGTTCAGGTGTATATCAGTATGTAGTGTCTCTACTTTAAAGAGTCCTCTCCTGCTGATGTTCAGGTGTATATCAGTATTTAGTGTCTCTACTTTAAAGAGTCCTCTCCTGCTGATGTTCAGGTGTATATCAGTATGTAGTGTCTCTACTTTAAAGAGTCCTCTCCTGCTGATGTTCAGGTGTATATCAGTATGTAGTGTCTCTACTTTAAAGAGTCCTCTCCTGCTGATGTTCAGGTGTATATCAGTATGTAGTGTCTCTACTTTAAAGAGTCCTCTCCTGCTGATGTTCAGGTGTATATCAGTATGTAGTGTCTCTACTTTAAAGAGTCCTCTCTTGATGATGTTCAGGTGTATATCAGTATGTAGTGTCTCTACTTTAAAGAGTCCTCTCCTGCTGATGTTCAGGTGTGGTTTTCAGAGAGGAAACAAAGAGAAAACCAGGAAAAAAATCCATCCTGACCCAGATGCTTTGCACTGAGCGTCCTCAGGTAGGTGGTGGTGTGTGTGTGTGTGTGTGTGTGTGTGTGTGTGTGTGTGTGTGTGTGTGTGTGTGTGTGTGTGTGTGTGTGTGTGTGTGTGTGTGTGTGTGTGTGTGTGTGTGTGTGTGTATAACCCGGCTCTATTATAGAACGAAAAAAGCAAAGATCAAGAACTTCAAAGTAAAAGTCTTTAATTATTCAATTTAAAAAAGGAAAAAGTCCCATCATAATAACGAGATGATCACAGAGCTCCAGTGCTCTGTGATTGGACGAGAGATGATCCAATCACAGAGCTCTGTCACTTACAGTATTTCATAAAATAGATCACTAGCATATTTGTATACAAAGGAGAAAATATCATACATAAGAACAAACATATACAATAAATATATTACACTTCCAATAAATTAAATAATTATTTTTATTTTTGCGATACTTTTCAGAATAAGCATAAATACCATTTGAACTCTCATTGCAATCAGTTGATTAGCGGAAAGATTTACAAACATGAATTCACATTGCCTCCCTCCCCCCTCACCTCTCCACCCTGCCCCATATGGTCCTGGACTTTAACCACACACACACACACACACACACACACACACACACACACACACACACGTCACTTTTCTACCCATCTCCGCTGCTACTGCACTGAAACTGTACTTTGAACAATATTTCTATTTTGCACAAAAAATACTTGCATTAATGTCAATTCATGCTCTGTGGATTGTGTTTTTAAAAAATATATATTATTAACCAGCACTTATTAATACTATTACTTAGTTTTATACCCCGTTTATCTAGGCCCTTTTTGTATCTTGTTCTATGTGTCACACTGTGGGACTGCGGGAAACGGTATCTGGAGATGTCTGTATGTAGAACACATGGAGACATGTTGACAATAAAGCTAACTTTGACTTTTGACATAGTGGCACATTATCAAAACCCACAGAGCAGAAAGGAAGGGGTGTTCTTTTTTTCATGATGACAGAATCTGGGAACGCTTAATGATCCCAAATCCTGTCACAATGCGGGGGAACCCTGAGACACAGGGGAACCCGATACAGTGACATGACATTTCATTAAAGTGGACTTCTTGTTTTCTCTAATGACTGTTCTAATAACTGTTCTAATAGGGAGGAGAAAACACAGGGCCACCAGGTGAACACAATCGGGTAATAAGACACACCAGGGAAACTAACGACAGGGAACCACAGACAGATCTAAACAAGACAAAACACAACACAGACAGAAACAGGCAAGACAGGAGGTGAAGACCTTTCAAAATAAAACATGAAACAAAAGACAGAAAAAGGCAAGACAAAATACAATAAAGACATTTGACACCTCCAGCTCCTCCTCCACAGCCCCCTCCTCCCCCACCTGTCCCCCTTTACTGAAGTAGACTATGTACTCTGGGATGTTCGGGCGGCCGTTGACGAAGGCGTTGAACCTATTCAACAACGATGGTCTGCTCGTCGTTTTTAAGATCAGAACAGAGCTATGTTCAATCTCATCCACCCACTCCTCCTCCACCTGCACAGCCCCCACCTCCTCCTCCTCCACAGCCCCCACCTCCTCCTCCACAGCCCCCACCTCTTCCTCCACAGCCCCCTCCTCCTCCTCCACAGCCCCCATCTCTTCCTCCACAGCCCCCTCCTCTTCCTCCACAGCCCCCTCCTCCTCCTGCACAGCCCCCATCTCTTCCTCCACAGCCCCCTCCTCTTCCTCCACAGCCCCCTCCTCCTCCTCCACAGCCCCCATCTCTTCCTCCACAGCCCCCTCCTCTTCCTCCACAGCCCCCTCCTCTTCCTCCACAGCCCCCACCTCCTCCTCCACAGCCCCCATCTCTTCCTCCACAGCCCCCATCTCTTCCTCCACAGCCCCCACCTCCTCCTCCACAGCCCCCATCTCTTCCTCCACAGCCCCCATCTCTTCCTCCACAGCCCCCACCTCTTCCTCCACAGCCCCCACCTCCTCCTCCACAGCCCCCATCTCTTCCTCCACAGCCACCTCCTCTTCCTCCACAGCCCCCACCTCTTCCTCCACAGCCCCCATCTCCTCCTCCACAGCCCCCATCTCTTCCTCCACAGCCACCTCCTCCTCCTCCACAGCCCCCATCTCTTCCTCCACAGCCACCTCCTCTTCCTCCACAGCCCCCATCTCTTCCTCCACAGCCCCCACCTCTTCCTCCACAGCCCCCTCCTTTTCCTCCAAAGCCCCCTCCTTTTCCTCCAAAGCCCCCTCCTTTTCCTCCACAGCCACCTCTTCCTCCACAGCCCCCACCTCCTCCTCCACAGCCCCCTCCTTTTCCTCCAAAGCCCCCTCCTTTTCCTCCTCAGCCACCTCTTCCTCCACAGCCACCTCCTCTTCCTCCACAGCCCCCACCTCCTCCTCCCCCACAGCCCCCTTTTCCTCCACAGCCACCTCCTCTTCCTCCTCCTCCTCCTCCTCTTCCTCCACATCCCCATCTCTTCCTCCACAGCCACCTCCTCTTCCTCCACAGCCACCTCCTCTTCCTCCACAGCCCCCATCTCTTCCTCCACAGCCACCTCCTCTTCCTCCACAGCCCCCACCTCCTCCTCCACAGCCACCTCCTCTTCCTCCACAGCCACCTCCTCTTCCTCCACAGCCACCTCCTCCTCCACATCCCCCATCTCTTCCTCCACAGCCACCTCCTCTTCCTCCACATCCCCCATCTCTTCCTCCACAGCCCCCTCCTCTTCCTCCTCCTCTTCCTCCACAGCCACCTCCTCTTCCTCCACAGCCCCCACCTCCTCCTCCCCCACCTCTTCCTCCACAGCCCCCTCCTTTTCCTCCACAGCCACCTCCTCTTCCTCCACAGCCCCCATCTCTTCCTCCACAGCCACCTCCTCTTCCTCCACAGCCCCCACCTCCTCCTCCCCCACCTCTTCCTCCACAGCCCCCTCCTTTTCCTCCACAGCCCCCTCCTCCTCCTCCTCCTCCACCTCTTCCTCCACAGCCACCTCCTCCTCTCCATCCTTTACTTCCTCACAAGGTTCTTTAGGTTCTGTGAGTTCCTGGTTCTCCTCTAGCAAAGCATCTATCTCTCCATCCTTTACTTCCTCACAAGGTTCTTTAGGTTCTGTGAGGTACTGGTTATCCTCTAGCAAAGCGTCTATCTCTCTTTTGGTATTTTGGCCCCAATTGAGGAGCTTTAAATATTTCTTGTTCAGCTCCTCATTGGTTAAGACTCTCTTCTGCTCCTTCAGGTCTTCCTCCTCCGTCTGAGAGGCCTGCTCCTGCATCTTCTCCTTCAGGTCTTCCTCCTCCGTCTGAGAGGCCTTGTCCTGCATATTCTCCTCCTTCTTTCTTCTTAAACTCCTCTCCAGTTCCAGCTTCCCGTCCTGAACCTGTTTCTTCAGAAGCTGGATCATAAACTCATGCTTTTTGCAGCCCTTTGGTTTCACTGGAGGCTGATCTTTCTTCAGAGGAACATCTGATGGAATATCTGAAGAACTGACTGTCAGCTGCTCTCTGTTGTCCTCCATCTCTATGAATGAGCTGCTGTTTAGCTAACCAGGGCTAAATGTACTTATTGGACTTTAATGTCTACAGTGAATTGACTAAGTGTTGTTCACCTGTGAAGATGACCTGACTAAACTATACGTGCAAGTATCCTAATGTTCGCTGACCACAAACCCTGTTTCTGCTGCTCAAGCTGTGATGACCTGTCTCTCAGAGATACCTGTAGACTCTGCAGACTCTCACAGACTCTGTAGACTCTGAGACCAAAGCCTTTGAGGTCATCAGTCTGAAGTTTCCATTCTAGATAAGGAGTGATTGACAGCAGCTGACCGTGCTGTTGCCTGGCAATGCTGTTTTGTTCAAATTATATTAAGAAATGTAAACATCAATAAAAATTACTTTATTGATCCCTAAACACAGGAAGTTAAAGTACTGAGCCAGGCCCGGTTCTACGGTGGTGCAAAGGCATGCATTGCACCCTCAGTTTAAAGTAGAGACACTACATACTGATATACACCTGAACATCAGCAGGAGAGGACTCTTTAAAGTAGAGACACTACATACTGATATACACCTGAACATCAGCAGGAGAGGACTCTTTAAAGTAGAGACACTACATACTGATATACACCTGAAACATCAGCAGGAGAGGACTCTTTAAAGTAGAGACACTACATACTGATATACACCTGAACATCAGCAGGAGAGGACTCTTTAAAGTAGAGACACTACATACTGATATACACCTGAACATCAGCAGGAGAGGACTCTTTAAAGTAGAGACACTACATACTGATATACACCTGAACATCAGCAGGAGAGGACTCTTTAAAGTAGAGACACTACATGCTGATATACACCTGAACATCAGCAGGAGAGGACTCTTTAAAGTAGAGACACTACATACTGATATACACCTGAACATCAGCAGGAGAGGACTCTTTAAAGTAGAGACACTACATACTGATATACACCTGAACATCAGCAGGAGAGGACTCTTTAAAGTAGAGACACTACATACTGATATACACCTGAACATCAGCAGGAGAGGACTCTTTAAAGTAGAGACACTACATACTGATATACACCTGAGCATCAGCAGGAGAGGACTCTTTAAAGTAGAGACACTACATACTGATATACACCTGAACATCAGCAGGAGAGGACTCTTTAAAGTAGAGACACTACATACTGATATACACCTGAACATCAGCAGGAGAGGACTCTTTAAAGTAGAGACACTACATACTGATATACACCTGAACATCAGCAGGAGAGGACTCTTTAAAGTAGAGACACTACATACTGATATACACCTGAACATCAGCAGGAGAGGGACTCTTTAAAGCAGAGACACTACATACTGATATACACCTGAACATCAGCAGGAGAGGACTCTTTAAAGTAGAGACACTACATACTGATATACACCTGAACATCAGCAGGAGAGGACTCTTTAAAGTAGAGACACTACATACTGATATACACCTGAACATCAGCAGGAGAGGACTCTTTAAAGTAGAGACACTACATACTGATATACACCTGAACATCAGCAGGAGAGGACTCTTTAAAGTAGAGACACTACATACTGATATACACCTGAACATCAGCAGGAGAGGACTCTTTAAAGTAGAGGCACTACATACTGATATACACCTGAACATCAGCAGGAGAGGACTCTTTAAAGTAGAGACACTACATACTGATATACACCTGAACATCAGCAGGAGAGGACTCTTTAAAGTAGAGACACTACATACTGATATACACCTGAACATCAGCAGGAGAGGACTCTTTAAAGTAGAGACACTACATACTGATATACACCTGAACATCAGCAGGAGAGGACTCTTTAAAGTAGAGATACTACATACTGATATACACCTGAACATCAGCAGGAGAGGACTCTTTAAAGTACAGATACTACATACTGATATACACCTGAACATCAGCAGGAGAGGACTCTTTAAAGTAGAGATACTACATACTGATATACACCTGAACATCAGCAGGAGAGGACTCTTTAAAGTAGAGACACTACATACTGATATTAAACGAGCGACCTCCAGAAGTCTTCTTCACTTATTATCATTTAGTTTTCGTGTAGTGATGAAACTGGAGGCAGTTTACAAAGACTCTACAGAGAGATTACACTCTGCTGTGTGCAGCGATCAGGCGGGCCTGCTTTAATTGGCTCGATTCAATCAATTAGCATTTCATTTGGGGAAATCCCTGTGGAGCAGTTTAATCAATCCCTATTACTCTCATGCACTTTAGATGAGTTCTCCAAGCTCTTTTCATAATATTTTGCATACAAAAGTGTTCATAGATTTGTTAAAGCCTCTGTGATTGTTTTAAAATGACTACTACTTAGATATATGAATCACCTCCTAGATAATTATGTATTTAATAATACATTAATTAATGCCTGCTGTAATTATTAAAGGGCAGGTTTCTGTCTGCATTTACATTTGTACATATTCCCAGATCATTGACATAACCATCGGGGAAACAAGACACGATTAAAACTGCATGAAACAAGGAGGTCAGGGTGTCTGTCTGCAGGATTACAGAACAACTACCTGTCATATATAAATGATACTTGGTGTCAGAGTGTAAGATGAACCAAGGAAGAACAATTTACATGTTGAAGCATATCGGAATAACAGGGAGGATAATACACTTACGGTTTTATTTTGTAGCAGGGGCGTTTCCTGGACCTGGAAACATTTGGGGCTTAGCCCACAGTGGTGGCGCCAGAGATTTTCTTTTGAGGGTGCTGTGGGGTAGCTTGACGTTTCATAGAGGTTGCTCAAATATGTGGGGTTTCCCATTAAGGTACCGGGCGCTACAGTGGAACTTTCTACTGCAACACTCCACACGCCCATACACAGTGTACCTGCGACTGTTACAAGGAAGGCTTGATAATCAGCTGGCGGCATATAGGTGTAAGCAGGGGTCAAGTGCTATTTGTATAGGTGGGGGGTGGACCTCACCTCCTCTAGGGGCGGAAGATTTCTTTTTTAATAAATGCATCAATCTGGTGCACTTAGAGAGCAACATTAAGAGATCTATGGACACATCTCTCAACACCCAGATGAAACAGAACTGGAAACAGATTTACTTTTTCGTTATGGATATTTTACAAATCACTCCCCTTTTAAACTGTATTCTTGTTTTACTGTCATACAGTATTTCATACCTGTTTTAATTTATTCTCTTATTTTTTGTACAACAATAATGATCATATGAAGGTGTGCCTCGGAAATAATCTTTTGAATTCGTGACCAAACCGTTTGAGACCCGCTGAGATAACTTAGACGGACCGTTTTAATGTCAGACAATATTTTCACGGACCGGCCTTTAAGGTGTGGCGATAAATACACAAAATAAAATGATACGACCGGCATCAAAACTCTGGTATTTTCTAAATATAATAATAAACGTGAATCCACTGTGTACTCGTATGCAACTTTATTATCAGCGACCTCGTAACATCGCACCAGAGCCATATAATAGAAGAGTTACGACATCTCTGTTCACTCCAATGGACCAGTTTTTTACAACAATGGCGGATCGTGGAGCCTCTCAATAGTTCCCCGGAAGTTAGCTTGCCGCTAACTTCCGGGGAACTATTGAGAGGATCTGCGGCTAGCAGTCTATGGTTGCAGCATAATAGGCCGTTCGTGATGGACTTTTGAAGGTAAGAAGACGTTTAAAGATTTATATTGCGGATATTATCAGGACATCTGAATCAAATTAACTACACATGTGTATTAAAGGATGTTAGTGGATTATCCCTTCAATCAGTATATTTAACGTTTACAGATAACAGATTAGAATGCCGGATAAAGTTAGCAACACACGTTAACCACAAACAGCCTGTTAATCCGTTCTCCTAATGTTATTTCCTCCAACGTTGTGGAATTAGAGAAAAGGGGCTTCTTAACGTGCTTTTATCCGGGGTGGAGGGAGTTACATATTAGTTAAATATAACATTGGGGCGTGTGATTGTAGTGGGTGGAGGTGGTGAAATGAGGATATCCATTTTAGAGTTCAAGCTAGTATAATATAGTTAACGTTACACAATAATAAGGAAGAGAGCTATTTGTGTGATACATCGCTATTGATATGGATGTAGAGTGGATATTTGAGACTTCTAAACAGTAAACAAAAACGTAACTTATGAGTGAGTGTTTTTAGCAGAGCCATATTATGTCCTTGTGATTCTGTTGATTATTACCTGTCTGTATTATGTTGCAGCTCAGCTGATTTTGGATTGATGGCAAAGGGAGAGGGACTTAAGTGAGAGTGAAAACACATGGTACGTTTCAAATAGGTCAGCAATTTCCCATCCTATAGGTTGCTAGATGTATCTAACCCTTTCTCCTGTCTCCCTCTTTCAGCACAAGAACCCCAGGGGGATTCAATGGAGCCTGAAGACCTGCAACGAGACCCTCACCCTGAGCCTGAGTCTCAACTCCCAGAGCTTTGCAAGCCTCTCCCTGTTCCTTATTTTTATTAAACAGACATTAAGCTTCCCAATGGTGTGGTCTTCGTTTTGTGAAAAATATGATTACCTCACATATGTTGTTGCTGTTGTTGTCTTTTGTGATAGTTAAATTGCTCCTGCTGACTTGAGCCAGACATTCTTTCCTCCTCTCTGTGTCAGTGGGGAAACCTTACATGTGTACTCCTTTCTCTGAGCGCTTGGAGCATCCCCCGGCAGCACAGCAAACCATGGGGGAGACTATATGCCAGGACAACATGGAGGAAAAGGCACAGACAAACTGCATGCATGCTATTCAATGTTTATTGAATTCCATTTATTTACTGTCAGTTGACAATCATTGATATGCACCTGTGGGTCTCCTGTCCTTTCTGGAAGTCATAAAGAAGACATTACTCATTTAGATTACTTATGTCCTCAATTACCAGGGGATTACTGAAACCACCATGAATTAAAGAAATTGTAGAAATGAATCTAATCTGAATTTTGAAACCTTCCTTCCCTCCCTCTAAATATATCAAACATTAGGAAGTGATGCTCCTGACTACCATTCAAGTCTAAGAAGATAATATTTGTTTTAAACTATTCAAAGCAATAAACAACAGCAACAGGCTCTTTAACCAAGGCAGCGTTAGCCTAACATGTATATGTTAACAGGTAAGATAGCTGTTCACACTATGTATATTTTCTGCTATTTTATTTCTATTTGAGATGTTTACATTTTCGATTGTTTAATTCTAGTCTTTTAACTGTTTTATGCATGGGCGCGGGAAGGGGGGTGCTGAGGGCGCTGCAGCACCCCCTAGCGGCAGGCAGGGGGTGCGGAGCTCCCCTGTCTGAATTCAGATATGAATTCAGAATAAGGACCTGGGGCCCGATACACTGTGACAATTAATATTGGCTGAATTGTTTTCCAAGTTGGGTGCAAAAGACTAAGAATCAGGCTTTCGAAAAAGTTATAGTTTTGTTTTGATTTTGTATTTATGAGAAGACTTGAGTCGTAGATGGCTGCGACTCCGCCTCCTCGACCAGTGACTCTAGCAATATGAGTATTCATATGACTGGGTGGAGTGGCTTCATTTCGTGTCACATATTCTTCATGTCGCAACCAGGTTTCAGTGAGGCAACACAAGTCAATCTGATTGTCTGTTATTAAGTCATTAACTAATGCAGCCTTAGATGACAAAGATCTGATGTTTAACAGTCCACAATTAATTGTCTTGTTTTGTTGCATTAATGTACTTTTGGTGTTCACTTTTATGAGGTTTTTGTGTAGAATTCCTCTTCTTTGTATTTGCCTCGTTGGCCACTGGGTAGAGCTGGCGAGCAGGATTGGGAGTGTCTGTGGCGGAAACATAGAGATAATGCGTTCAGGGTCAGTGACCGTTGTTGTGACTAGCGCTGGCGTGGCTGTAGGGGACAGCGGACGATGGCAGGGGGCGCCAATCCCCAGGTTCAGCAGACTGTCCCGATACCCCAGAAGAAGATGGGTTTGATATTAATAGTCAGGCACGAGGATAGGACAGCACTGTGTTGAATATTAGCGGACAACATCTGAGAACCTGCTCTGTTTGGATGTACGCCGTCGTTGTTAAAAAGAGACCGGCGATTCCAGAAAAGGTTAAAATGGTCAATAAACCCGACGTTCTGAGCTGTGCAGGTGGACTGCAGCCAGGTGTGAAGACTAAGCAGTCTGCTGAAGCGAGCGGTGCCGCGGCCTACTGTGGGAATCGGCCCCGAAATAAAAACAGACATTCCACGGTTCTTTAGGAAGTCAAAAAGGTGGTTAAAATCAGATTTGGTCAACTCAGACTGTTGACGAGCTGCATCGTTTGTGCCTACGTGGATTATCACTCTTTTGATTGATAACGAGAGTGTGGGCAGTAAATCTTGGAGCTTTTTCTGAATGTCGGGGATGTCATGACACCGGGGAGGCAGTGTGTTGATGCATTAAAAAAACGCACATTCCTGGCTATGGAATCGCCGATAATCAAGGTTGAGGGGGAGAAGAGCGGCCGTGGGAGTGTAGACGGGGCTCCGCCAGAACCAAACAGGTCACGTTCAGTATCCACAATGTGAGCAGCTCTTACCGGCTGAGGCTGGGTGGTCACAGCCGGGGTCTGCTGCGGCAAGGATGTGGGGTTTGTTCCTTGAAGAATGAGACCTTCAGAGCGTCTCCTGGTCATGGCCTCCTTCAGTAATCTGCGGCGAAAGGAGGACGAAGGCTGAAAAATTAACAATTGGCTCCCAAATCTGCACGTACTGTATGTTCTGGGTATTCAAACCAGAAGTAATGCAGAGAACGGAATATATATATACAACATAATTGTTGTCTTTAGCTCTATACCTGTCAAAAAACACTTCGAAAGTCAGATGCTCACACAGATAACGATTTTCCTTTTCAATTCAACATGATCTATTTTTACTCATTTCTGTTGATTTATTGTATTTCCTCCAGACTCTACAAAGCTCCCCTCTGTGTCAGTGAGTCCCTCTGCTGAGATAGAGGAGGGCAGTTCAGTGACTCTGACCTGTAGCAGTGATGCTAACCCAGCAGCTAACTACACCTGATACAAGGAGGATGAAGACTCTCCAAAAGCTTCAGGACAGATCTTCAACATCACTGACTTCAGAGCTGAACACAGTGGGAGTTATTCCTGTGGAGCCCAGAACAAGTTAGGACGTAGCAACTCCACCTTTCATCTGAGTGTTGGAACAGGTAAGTTCTCTACATTCACCAGACCTGATTCACTTTGTAATATGAAGCAACCCAAGCATATTCAAAATGTCAGTGTTCAGGGAGGAACCTCCATGGTGTCAGAGGTGGATCACACTGACAATGTGATTTATCAATCTATAGTTAGAAGTATCACATGTGTTCATGTTTCTAGGGAGTTCAACAATGATAGTGAATATCATCAGGATGACTCTGGGGGTCTTGATTCTGATTCCTGTGTTTCTCTTGAGTCTGTGGATGAGGTACAGCAATATATTTCATCAGTTTAAACATCCTTCTTACGTGTTTTAGTTTACTGTTATGAAATAAAATCTGTATTTGTTGTTGTCCTTAATCCAGGAAGAAGAAAGCTCTGCGCTCCAGCACTGAAGCACCTGAACCTGAAGAGATAGAGGTGAGAGAGAGCGGACCTATTGACAACATTTCCCTCATAAATGCAATGTGAAGAGAACTTGTGTTTAAAGACAACTTCCTGAGTTGAAACCAATGAATTTAGACAAGAAATAATTGGCATCAACTTTAAAATATGAATTAATTTTTATAAAATCTTAAAGTATACGCGGGTTTCATGAATGAGGGTCTAATGGCGCGTTTCCACTGCAGGCCTCGCTCGGTTTGGTTAGGCCTTATTAGGCCCGGCTCACTTTAATGCTGCGCTTCCATTACAGTTTAGGAACTGGGGCAGTAACTATAGTAACGTAGTGTAGGCGGAGCCGTGACGTCATCTTCAATGAGAGCCCCAGAAAAACAACACAGCCGTTAGCTCTTAGCACTCAGAGCTCACAGCTCTTCATATCTGTTCAGAAACTAGACAAAAGTTAAACAAGTACAAACCACAGACTGCCTGTGTCATGGAGAATACAGTCGCTGCTTTATTTATGTCTGTATAGGCCGTTGTTGTGAGTGTGGACGGTCAAAGCATATATAACGTTGGCTTAGCCAAGCTCCATTTAGAAAACACGCATTTAAAAAAAAGGGTTTTTCGCCTGCCGTCTGTCTGCAGACTTGTCAAAGCATTAATTCATGGTTTTTACTAACCGGTATCAGTATGTTGTTACTTCGGCATCATTTTGAAACGTGTATTACAATTAAATCACGGTCAAATATGTTCATCTTGTTGTAGTTGTAGCCCCCTTGCCAGCGATTCTCTCTCTAGTTTAGCATACTCAGCCCGACTCATCCTGGTTGTTCCTGGCCCTAGAACCACGATTTAGTCGGGCCAGAAAAAAGGTGAAAAAGTAGCCCCGGGCCAAAACTAGGCCAAGTGGAAACGCAACCAAAAACGGGCCCCGCACGGCTCGGCACGCTTAAAGCGAGCTACCCGCTGCAGTGGAAACGCGCCATAATTGTGTCGTCTCTCTCTTCATCAGTTGGCGGTGTGAAGTCCAGTCAGGTTAGAGCCTCCTGCATCAGATCAAACAGGCCCACTCCACATTTAGAGTCACAGTTCCAGCTGTAACTTTACACAAAGTCTCTGTGATCTTCTTCAGACGCTCACCTGATGGAAACAAAGAAGAAGGACTGTGAAGCTGACAATTGAGCGGCCCGACCAAGCAAGGAGACAGAGGCAGAACGTCCAAAAATACAACCCGGTGTGGGCATTTATTCAAATCATAAGCACATGATTCACAGCCTCAATTGCTGTCCCCCTGAACACAGTCAGCAGCCACAAGGATCTCAGCCACACTACCAGCCTCAAAACAGACAGGGCAACAGAGCCTAAATACACACCCACACTAATCAAACCAACAGGACACAGGTGAGGGGGGAGGAGACAACACAGGGCACCAGGTGCACACAATCAACGACAGACATGGGGAAAGGGGAACACTTTTCAACAACAAAAAACTAAACAACCCGTAACGGAGGCCGAGATCTATGAGCCCAGAGATCACCTCCGTGACAAGGACGTTGACATGTCCCTGTGGAGAGCGAGGCTGTGCAGGATGTGTGCAAAGTGGATATATTCAGCTTGATTTGCCAAGCTTTTTATAGTCAGTTTTCAGTAGCAACAGCTTGTAGGTTTAGAAGAATGTGAAGTGTCAAACATGATTTGTTTTCAAGACCAGCTGATGGTCAGGTGCTCTATATTACTGCTTCAACTACATCAGGGGTCGGCAACTTCTCACTTAAAAAAAGAAGAAATCTAGACCGCAAAAATAATTAAACAAGCGAGTACCTGTTTTTCCTGACCAAGGACAGGTTCCTTGAACACAACACGAGCGTAACGTGTATTCACGTGGTATATGTCTCGTCTGAAAGGAGTGCTGACAGAGAGCACCGGAACGCCGCTCCAGCCCTTCAAATATTGCAATACCCATAAGGAGCCGTACACATGCCGCTGTGTCTTTAGTTGTAAGCACAGTGGCGATCTGTTGTTATTAGCATCTGGTTAGCTAGCTATGCTAACGAATTTAAAGAGCTTTTCTACAACCAGGTGGAAGAGAGCTCTCTCCTGAGAGGCTCAAATAACCTCAGCTCAGTGAGGTTAAGGCACACCTTGATATGATCAATATAGTTATTAATGAGACTAAATGAAAAACAGGTATAAAATACTATATGACAGTCACAAAAAAGTTGTTAAAAATAACAAGAATAGAGTTTAAAAGGGGAGTGATTTGTAAAATATCCAAAAAGAAAAATATGCTTCCAGTTCTGTTTCATATGGGTGTTGAGAGATGTATCCAGATCTCTTAATGTTGCTCTCAAAGTGCACCAGATTGATGCTTTTAACTTCAATATTTAAAAACAAATCTTCCCGGGGGAGCATGCCCCCAGACCCCCCTAGAGGAGGTTAGGTCCCCCCCCCCCCCACTTAAATCATGTTCACATGGATAGGATACTAAATAGATTTGCACACATCTTGTGTCCATATCTTTCTGTGTTGGTGGTCATGCTACACCGTGCACGTGCATGCATGAGTCATGGTGAGATATCTGGATTCAGAGGTGGCTTGTTCTTTGCACAGAATGAAAGAAAGGCCAAATTAATGGGCTGTGATTTTAGTTTTTTTAAGCAGAGGTTGAGTTCAATCATTTGTACGGCCCTCGGAGGATGTTGTAAAAATTGAAACGAAAAAGGTTCCTGTGACGAAGGTAACTTCGTCACTATGGACTGACGGCTTCAGGCCGGGTAATATTGCACTTTATTAGCGTGATTGCACAGTACAGTTGACATATAAATAATATGTTGATGTCTGTGGCTGATGATTGTGTGCACCTGGTGTCATGTGTTGTCTCCTCCCCCCTCACCGGTGTCTTGTTGTGCTGATTAGAGTGGGTGTATAATAGGGTCTGTTGCCCTGTCTGTTTGGGAGGCTGGTAGGGTGTGTGAGATCCTTGTGGCTGCAGGATGTGTGCAAGGAGAACAGCAGGATTGAGGCTGTGAACTTTATGCACATGATTTTAATGCCTCCTTGCTTAGTCTGAGCCGCTCAACGGTCAGCTTCACAGTTCCCCACCCCTGCTGTAAATAATAATAAAAACCCTTGATTTGTAACTTAACATCTCTGTCTCCTATTGATCTGAGTATATTATAAAGAACAGTTAATTGAAGCATTATAGCAGGCCTTTGTCAGATGGTATATTACGCTGGTTTTTTCTGTTTCGAATAGTTCTCTCTTTTTTCACCATACCTGTGTTTGCATCACTGAAACCAATGAGCACCTGCATGTGTGTGAGAATGGCCCTGACTCCATGTCGGCCCAGATTTACAAACTCCTGGCAGGATAAGCTCGAGCTCAATTCTCGCACTGAATTTTAAAAAAGTGAGTGAGGGACTGCAATATAAGAGGGAAAGAAAGAGAAACTTAAAACTGTTCAATTGTTATGATGTAAAGACTGATATGTTCTATAATCGTCTGAAACTGTTAAGTCATGATGTGAAACGGTTAACAAAGAAAAAGGGAAACTCAAGCTGCTGCTACACTTTATTTTATTTATCTAAAATTAAGCACTTTTAAGATGCACACATTTTCAAAAGCTATTTTATTTATTTTCTCTATTTTATTTGTAAATGCAGCCCGAGAGGAACATTACACATATCCACAGTATTTAAGTAATGTTAATTAACAATAAATTGTTGTTTTTGAATTGTACTTTCTTTATTTGATTGGCAGTCAGTTGTTGATTACATGCAGACGTTGATAAAGCTTCAGCTACTTCAATATATATCACACTAATTCATGAAGCAAGTTAGACATTTTGATGTTCCGGACCTTTGCATGGGGACATTTTCTCTAACTGGACCTCGTTGAATTTTAGTTGAAGACCCCTGAACTACATGCTTATTTGTTATATGCAGAGTTGTTGATATGACAAGTCTCGTCAAATAGTTTTTTTTTATTCTACATAATAAATACTTTTGAAAAATCCTCATCAGTGTCTTGGTTAATAACTATAGCTGGCTGGCTCTCCATTTAATGTCGGAGATGTTTAAATCCAAGTTTGGTCCATAATATGAACACGGACCTCCTCACCAACATGGGGGTGACCAGGTGTCCCGCTTTTTTTGGGACTGCACACATAGCATTTTTATTATTTGTCCCGCATTTGAGTGACAGTCGCAAAGAAAGGCCGGATCGGTTCGCTGACGGCCGACACCGCCCTTTATTATTATATTGTTTAAACGACATCATGTTGAGCTGACAGGCGACACAGAGGTCCACAGTGTACCCCCCCCGTTGACAGTTCACGAGCGCGTCCATAGTGTTTCCGTCCACCCAGTAAAAAAAGCAGTGAGATAACGCACACATTTAACAAGCAGCACTATAGGAAATCAACATGATAACTGCTCTTCCTCTCAGCCACAGACCAATTATGGGAATGGATGTTGATCAGAAAGGATGATCAAGTCACAGCCGTAGAGTAATCATTGAACTTAACCACTGCTTACTGAGACTTCAGAGGAGGTTATGCTGGGTGCCTGCACATGAGGGGGTTCAAGGGAATGAGCATGCTGATAAGTTAGCAAAAGATGCGTAGCAAAAGGAAATAGCAATACCAGTTTCACTTGGAAAAGGAGACGGAAAAGCAATAATTAAGAAGAAGGGTATGGAAATATGGCAGAAAAGGTGGGAGGAATATCAGGAAAGGAGGAGATGCCACAAGGTACAGCAATCAGTCATAACAAAGATCTATACAAAAAGGAACAGACGGGAGGAGATCACCATCACTAGACTCAGACTGGATCATACAGGATTAAACGGCACAATGTTTTTAATGGGAAAAGGAAAGTTGAAGAATGTGTGGAGTGAAAGAAAATGTTGAACACATCATATTACTCTGCAACATGTACAAAACTTCGAGGGGAAAGGGTCAGAGAGGCAGGAAGAGAGTGGAGCCTGATGGGGACACTGGGAACAGAAGGTGAGGGGGTAAGAGCTAGGAAGGGAGTGGAGCCTGATGGGGACACTGGGAACAGAAGGTGAGGGGGTAAGAGCTACCAGGAAGGGAGTGGAGCATGATGGGGACACTGGGAACAGAATGTGAGGGGGTAAGAGCTACCAGGAAGGGAGTGGAGCATGATGGGGACACTGGGAACAGAAGGTGAGGGGGTAAGAGCTACCAGGAAGGGAGTGGAGCATGATGGGGACACTGGGAACAGAATGTGAGGGGGTAAGAGCTACCAGGAAGGGAGTGGAGCATGATGGGGACACTGGGAACAGAATGTGAGGGTGTAAGATCTACCAGGAAGGGAGTGGAGCCTGATGGGGACACTGGGAACAGAAGGTGAGGGGGTAAGAGCTACCATGGGAGTGGAGCCTGATGGGGACACTGAGAACAGAAGGTGAGGGGGTAAGAGCTACCAGGAAGGGAGTGGAGCCTGATGGGGACACTGAGAACAGAAGGTGAGGGGGTAAGAGCTACCAGGAAGGGAGTGGAGCCTGATGGGGACACTGGGAACAGAAGGTGAGGGGGTAAGAGCTACCAGGAAGGGAGTGGAGCCTGATGGGGACACTGGGAACAGAAGGTGAGGGGGTAAGAGCTACCAGGAAGGGAGTGGAGCATGATGGGGACACTGGGAACAGAAGGTGAGGGGGTAAGAGCTACCAGGAAGGGAGTGGAGCCTGATGGGGACACTGGGAACAGAAGGTGAGGGGGTAAGAGCTACCAGGAAGGGAGTGGAGCATGATGGGGACACTGGGAACAGAATGTGAGGGGGGTAAGAGCTACCAGGAAGGGAGTGGAGCATGATGGGGACACTGGGAACAGAAGGTGAGGGGGTAAGAGCTACCAGGAAGGGAGTGGAGCCTGATGGGGACACTGGGAACAGAAGGTGAGGGTGTAAGATCTACCAGGAAGGGAGTGGAGCCTGATGGGGACACTGGGAACAGAAGGTGAGGGGGTAAGAGCTACCAGGAAGGGAGTGGAGCATGATGGGGACACTGGGAACAGAATGTGAAGGTGTAAGAGCTACCAGGAAGGGAGTGGAGCATGATGGGGACACTGGGAACAGAAGGTGAGGGGGTAAGAGCTACCATGGGAGTGGAGCATGATGGGGACACTGGGAACAGAAGGTGAGGGGGTAAGAGCTACCAGGAAGGCCATTCTTAATTATTTGAGTGAAACAGGATTGTTTGGAATAATTTAAAACAACGTAAACACAGTGGTATAATTCCACAAGTGCTGATAGGATGATATGGTGATACACACTCTTGTACAGTAGGTGGCGGTATGCACCTTAAAGTTGTTTGCAATCCGCCAAAAACCGAGAAACGAAGAAGATGAAAACCCCCGGAAGTGACGTCACCCCCTTTTACTCCTCTCGTAGTGAAGCCGATCAGCTGTCAGTCGCTAACTGGAGTTTACATTTCCTCGTAAAAAAAACATCTTATTGTGATTCATCATGTCTTCCAACAACATGTCAGACCTGCGGAGACCAGCCAAGATTTTAAGGTGAGTTTTTGAAACCGAAACAATCCGTTTTTTGATGGATTTGATGGCTTGTTCAACGGTAAGCTAACAGCTAACTAGCTTACCTTTAACACAGTCATGAGTTAAAAGGGATTAGCAATTAGCAGATATAGAGGTGGCATTTACACTCTTACAAAATACCCATACATTAAGCTACAACAATATGATAATGGCTTAATATCAAGACAGCTGTTAGTGATTTAATATATCACTTAATAGCTCATAATTTTGTATTTGGGTTGTTTAGAAATATATACTTTATTTGGAAAAAAAGCCAATTATTTTTGACTGATATATTGAAGGGATTCTTATTACCATTGAAAGATGTATTTAAACATGACATTCTTGAAAGGATATGTGCCAACAATAATATCTATACCTCTGCAGCTCCACAACACTTAGCTCATGATGGTTAGTTAGTCATTCACTCTTTTGGGCTCCTTCTTTTGGGGCCACATAGCATTTTAGTGGAAGGATAATACAACAAAGAACAAACCACTGTCTATTGACATATATACAGACAACAGTAGTTAACCTGCTGCTAAACCTTCTCACAGTTTGGCTTATTAGTGTTAGTTTTCAGTGAATGGAGATCTTTATCAATAGTGTGCCTCCAGTGTCAACAGTTTGCTGAAGGCCTCTCTGTTTTAGGGCGATAGACAGATTCTTAACCGACTGCATCTAATTTCATTCAGCGTTGATCTTTCTTTACAGAATGAACACTGACATTGAAGCATAAGGGCAGAGAATCTGTACGTACATCTGTGCAATTGATGGGAGTACTGCTGTTATCTACCACACTTCTTTCTAGTGTTTTCATTAGATGCACACCCCTGCTCCTCACTTTGAAATCTCAGCTAAAAAACTCACCTCTTTGCACTGGCTTTTAATAATAGTTGAACATAATATTTTGACGTTTTTGTGTGTTTTTAGGTTTCTAGGTATTGTGCTTTTTAACTTCATTTTACTACCATTGTGTTATTTTATATTGTAAAGCCACCAGAACAGGTACTTAAGAAGTACACACACACACACACACACACACACACACACACACACCAAGGTCTATCCCTCATCTAAGGGCACTGCTGTTTCTCTTCTGCAGCACACTCAGACACACACAGTTAAGTGTGTGTGTGTGTGTGTGTGTGTGTGTGTGTGTGTGTGTGTGTGTGTGTGTGTGTGTGTGTGTGTGTGTGTGTGTGTGTGTGTGTGTGTGTGTGTGTGTGTGTGTGGTGTGTGTGTGGTGTGTGTGTGTGTGTGTGTGGTGTGTGTGTGTGTGTGTGTGTGGGTGTGTGTGTGTGTGTGTGTGTGTGTGGTGTGTGTGTGTGTGTGTGGTGTGTGTGGTGTGTGTGGGTGTGTGTGTGTGTGT
>NW_022992234.1:0-63323 GCF_902827175.1 Gymnodraco acuticeps | reverse complement strand
GAGAGAGGTAGAGTGTGAATATAGAGAGAGAGTGTGTACAGGCAGTGTGTTGAGCAGCATCACGCATACTGACTCGTCCTCTCAGAAACGGCAGACCTCAGACCCGGATCTACACGCTGTCTCTCCTCTCTGCTCAGTGTTACTCTCCTCCGCTCCTCACACACTCACACACACACTCATTCACACACACTCACACGCGCGCAGTGACACGTCACTCTGCTCGGGATGTTGTGGATGTGAACATGGAGTTTCCCTCCCCCCTGGTGCTGGATCTGCTCCCGCTCCTCCCGTCCGGTCCTCCCGGTCCTCCCCGCGCCGCGCACTGCCTTCCTGCCGCTTCCCTCGCACCTGTGAGCGGCTGCGGGCCTCCGGAGAGCCGGGGGGCGGTTCTGGAAGCCCCGGAGCCCGCAGGCTGGGAACCCGCTGAGCAGCAGAGCACCTGACAGACAGGTAAGAAGGAGGGCAGCAACGTGCACTGAGAGAGTGTTTTAGTGCGGGTTTAGAGGCACATGTTAGGGCCATGTTGCAGCATTTCAGTATCACTATCAGAAAATGTGTTTATAGATCCAAGAAGAAAAAACGGTTTGGTGAAGACTCAGTTTAAGATTAAAATACAAATTAAATTATGAAGCGTAACATTAAATTAAACTGAGTGGATGTTCTTTTCCCTTTTTGGTGGAACATGTTAAATCCAAATTCTGTTTGGTGACGACTCAATTTAAGATTAAAATACAAATAAATACAAAATAAATAACAATACAATTAGTGTATCTCGAGCCGGTTTCTCACACTTACCTACCCCACCTTTAAAGTAAAACGTGCATATTATAATACACATACGTAAACATTTTTTAAATAAAATTGTCAAAAAGTCAAAAGAATATTGAATAAAACATAGAACTTCAAGTGAAACGTGCACATTATAATACACATCACTGAAAGGAACTGAAAGTGCAAGTTATTTTGCTTTTAACAGGCACATGTTAAGTCCACGTTGCAGCATTTCAGAATCAGAAACCTAGTTTTGGGGGAAATCTGTAAAATAAATATAATATTAAGAAATGTGTCCATTGTAATGAAATGATGAGAACAACAGATATGTACAAATGTCTGTATCGCAAATATATATATGTCGTGTGCATGTATTGATACAGATATTAATGCCAACGATCAGATTCAAGCTCAAAATGTTTGGGGATAATCGAAGGGGAAGACTGACACAAAGTAAGCTTAGCCATAGATTCATATGTGGACGATAATAAATACAAATAAACATGAAAAAGCACGTTTTATTATTTAGATGCACAATGGAACTGCTGAATTTGGCTACAATGACATTTTAACAGTTTAATTTCATATAAATTACAATATTTGATGGATGATTGTTATTGTATTATAGGTTATACATATTTAGATTCTTGGTCGTCCCAGTAGCATTCAGCTGGGCATTGATAGTGTTCATAGTCTCAACTCAAATGACTCATGTTGGCAAACCAGCAACGCTTCAGTGTTAGTTTCAAATAGCATAATACATGATATATGATATGATATGATATACCACACATCATGTTATCGTCTGTGTTCATCTTATCCTTGAGCATTGATCCATGGCTAGAGGTGACTTTACATGTGCTAATTTTAGTAAAGGTCAATAAATCAATAATAAATCAATGCTAGAATAAGACGAGTGTATTTTCAATGGTATACATCATTTGTATTTCACTTGGCAATAACATCTCAACACAGCCCATCTGTGTGTTTTCCAAACGATAGAATACTTAGGAATCCTTTTATATTACATAATACTGCATACTGCACTGACCACTCTTGACCATTACCTTTTTGTTCCCTCCAACATGTGTAATTTGCACGGATGAGATTCGATTTGTTTCTCTAAATCTGCAGCGTAGGGGTAAACCTGATTAGGAGCCTTTCAAATGCGCTTGATTACAATTAATTAGGGTAATTTCCTAGTCCTTAAAAGGTTTAGGGCTGATAGTTACACTTTTTTCTCCCGTAATTACACCTCCCCATTAGGCCTTCAAATATGGTCAGAACCAGAGCAGTTGTCTGAGGTTTTACATCTGAGGACATTTGACTGACGGACAAAAGCAAAGTGAATCACAGGACATGAGCCTGGAGCGTCTTCATCTCAATGTAATAATAATAACTCTGTTTGCCTTCGCTCCTCTCTGTTGATAAAGACCCTGCAGAGGAGGACTCGGGGTTATTTCGTGTATTCTGCTGCAGCTCAGACCTTTGCACTGCTTCTTGGTTATTGACGGTTATTCTAGCTTTTGAAAGTCTGTGAAAACATGTTATGATATTAAAGGAAGCAGGTAAAACATGTATATAATAGAATATCTTTATTGTCATCACACATCAGTGTAACGCAATTCAGTTGGCATCTCTCACTGCAGTACATAAATAAGAACACATCCATAAAGGCAGAGATGGTAGCAATAATCAGGGTCGTCACTAAAATGCACTTTCCCAGAATGTTAAAATACATTTTTAAAGATGATTTAATAAAGAAAAGCTACAATGTTTAAATATAAATAGTTACTAAAAATATCAGTTTGATACTTAATAAATATACAAATAAATAACATATGGTATTTTAGGCTGCAGTCTTTGATGGGAGGTAGTGTGTTTGTACGTGTGCATGTTCAGAGTTATAGTGAGTTTTGTGGTTGGACAGGGGTGGGAGTGATGGAGCCACAGCTCTGTGAAAGAAGCTGTTAGGGTTCGAACAGTGAGTGGCCGGGGTGTGAGATGTCTCTGATGTCACTGCTGGCTTTCTTCTGCAGTCGACTTTTGTAGATGTTGTCAAGGTTGGGCAGCTCAGTCCCAACGATGCGCTGAGCAGCCTTCACCGCCCGTTGCAGGTCCTTCCGCTCTGCGGCTGCGCAGCTGGTGTACCACACAGTTATGCAGCTGGTCAGGGTGCTTTCAATGGTCGACCGATAGAAGTTTACCTGCAGTTTTTGTGGAAGCCTGGCCGGTCTCAGCTTCCTCAGGAAAAACTCTCTCTGCTGTGCCTTTTTCACCAGGTTTGAGGTGTGTGAGGTCCGTATACCGGACAGGACAACGCACTATTGTACTTTATTAGAACATAGAAATAGTTATTTGTGCACACCTTAACCTAAACGTTACCTATCACAAAATACAAGAAAAACGAACTGACCCTAATGTAACCAAATATGTTTAGAGCGTTAAATTATACACATTTAAAGTATCTAAGTATCTAAAGTATCATAACTCGTCAATTATGACACAAATATTTGGTTTTCATTGCGTATACTCAAGTTAGCAAAATATTTATTTTGACATAGTATTGGAGAGTGAATCCAACCGGACCACACATAGACATTACATTTAATCCCCTTATCTGGATACAATTGTAATTGTACATGTTGTAGAAGGTACAAAGGTGTGATTGTAGGATGACCGGATGGGATAACATTCATAAGTTTAATTGTATTGCATTTGAATGTATTCATGTTTCATCTCTGTTTTAAATTAGCTTACGATAAACATGACCTCATGTGTTAAAGAGGACATATTCTTTTCATTTCCAGGTGTGTAGTGTCTCTACTTTAAAGAGTCCTCTCCTGCTGATGTTCAGGTGTATATCAGTATGTAGTGTCTCTACTTTAAAGAGTCCTCTCCTGCTGATGTTCAGGTGTATATCAGTATGTAGTGTCTCTACTTTAAAGAGTCCTCTCCTGCTGATGTTCAGGTGTATATCAGTATGTAGTGTCTCTACTTTAAAGAGTCCTCTCCTGCTGATGTTCAGGTGTATATCAGTATGTAGTGTCTCTACTTTAAAGAGTCCTCTCCTGCTGATGTTCAGGTGTATATCAGTATGTAGTGTCTCTACTTTAAAGAGTCATCTCCTGCTGATGTTCAGGTGTATATCAGTATGTAGTGTCTCTACTTTAAAGAGTCCTCTCCTGCTGATGTTCAGGTGTATATCAGTATGTAGTGTCTCTACTTTAAAGAGTCCTCTCCTGCTGATGTTCAGGTGTATATCAGTATGTAGTGTCTCTACTTTAAAGAGTCCTCTCCTGCTGATGTTCAGGTGTATATCAGTATGTAGTTTCTCTACTTTAAAGAGTCCTCTCCTGCTGATGTTCAGGTGTATATCAGTATGTAGTGTCTCTACTTTAAAGAGTCCTCTCCTGCTGATGTTCAGGTGTATATCAGTATGTAGTGTCTCTACTTTAAAGAGTCCTCTCCTGCTGATGTTCAGGTGTATATCAGTATGTAGTGTCTCTACTTTAAAGAGTCTTTTCCTGCTGATGTTCAGGTGTATATCAGTATGTAGTGTCTCTACTTTAAAGAGTCCTCTCCTGCTGATGTTCAGGTGTATATCAGTATGTAGTGTCTCTACTTTAAAGAGTCCTCTCCTGCTGATGTTCAGGTGTATATCAGCATGTAGTGTCTCTACTTTAAAGAGTCATCTCCTGCTGATGTTCAGGTGTATATCAGCATGTAGTGTCTCTACTTTAAAGAGTGCTCTCCTGCTGATGTTCAGGTGTATATCAGTATGTAGTGTCTCTACTTTAAAGAGTGCTCTCCTGCTGATGTTCAGGTGTATATCAGTATGTAGTGTCTCTACTTTAAAGAGTCCTCTCCTGCTGATGTTCAGGTGTATATCAGTATGTAGATTCTCTACTTTAAAGAGTCCTCTCCTGCTGATGTTCAGGTGTATATCAGTATGTAGTGTCTCTACTTTAAAGAGTCCTCTCCTCTGATGTTCAGGTGTATATCAGTATGTAGTGTCTCTACTTTAAAGAGTCCTCTCCTGCTGATGTTCAGGTGTATATCAGTATGTAATGTCTCTACTTTAAAGAGTCCTCTCCTGCTGATGTTCAGGTGTATATCAGTATGTAGTGTCTCTACTTTAAAGAGTCCTCTCCTGCTGATGTTCAGGTGTATATCAGTATGTAGTGTCTCTACTTTAAAGAGTCCTCTCCTCTGATGTTCAGGTGTATATCAGTATGTAGTGTCTCTACTTTAAAGAGTCCTCTCCTCTGATGTTCAGGTGTATATCAGTATGTAGTGTCTCTACTTTAAAGAGTCCTCTCCTGCTGATGTTCAGGTGTATATCAGTTTGTAGTGTCTCTACTTTAAAGAGTCCTCTCCTGCTGATGTTCAGGTGTATATCAGTATGTAGTGTCTATACTTTAAAGAGTCCTCTCCTGCTGATGTTCAGGTGTATATCAGCATGTAGTGTCTCTACTTTAAAGAGTCCTCTCCTGCTGATGTTCAGGTGTATAAGTATGTAGTGTCTGTACTTTAAAGAGTCCTTATATCATAACTTTTGTTGGGCAACGCTGTGTTATTGAAACTTCCTCAGATCAATTAGGGCTGCAATGTCCTTATTAGTTTTAGGACGGAACAGGAGAGTGGCAGCTCTTAATTTTATATGCTTGTGGACTTTCTGGTATTTGCCTTTAGCTAGAATTTGATATTATAGGTTAATGAACAGCCATGGGAGGTCAAACTGAACCCATACTTCAACACTGAGACCAACTTGTATCTACAGGAAGAATAATACAGTTCTCTTCGTAGCTCCAAACTCTTTTGCTGAAGCAGTACGGATCAAGATAGACATTGATGTTTTTCTCCCCGGGCTATTATTGAACACAGCAGAGTGTTGAATCTGCTATTGGATGAGTGAGTTATGTAAAAAAACTCTAGGTGCAGATCTATTGAAAGTACTACTGCACCTCTTAGCCAAAAATATTCCCTCTACTCCATGTTCCTTTACTATTTCAGAGCTAACCTGACTAAATATTATCAGATCTTTACAGGGAGCAGGTTGCTTTCGGCTGAAACGCCCACAGATCTGGAGTTGTAGAAGGGATAAGCCTTTCTGACAGATGTGTATTCTTGTTTACTAAATGCAATCTCACACCTTCACTGTTGCCTGTTTCTTTCTGGGTCATCTCTCTCCTGACCCTCCTGTCTCAGCCCTCCATTTATCCGTCCATCCATCTCAGTGTTGCCCGTCCCTCTGTTTGTCAGACTGAATAGAGGGCTATTGGCCTGAGACAAAACAGTCAAGCTGCCAGAGTCTGTAACTGTCACACTTAATGAACAATAACCAGAAGATGTAAAGTCAACGATGCCAAGCAATCGTGACAAGCAGAGACACATGCAGAGAGTAAACAGATAGTGTAGATAGTGGATAAGTCAGTGCCATGTTGGACTATACCTCAGAGTTATGCCGTTGCAATTGATACTGTAGTTTAGAGGCTTTGTTTCTATACTCCGTGACGTCTCAAGCACGTTGTCAGTGCCTGTTGTGAATCGGCAAAATGTCTTGTGCGTGATTGATGGTTTGAGCTGATCTGAACCTCTACGGGGGCTTGTAAAGGTCAGAGTCACACACACACACACACACACACACACACACACACACACACACACACACACACACACACACACACACACACACACACACACACACACACACACACACACACACACACACACACACACACACACACACACACACACCATTTTTCGGTTTAAGAAGCACTTGGTTGCTGATATAGTCAATATATACACATTACATGTTACTATTCAAACAACTTAAATATACGTCAATACCCTTGACAAGCCTACTGGAGCAATTCTGGGGTTAAATATCTTGCCCAAGGTCATTTCAATATGTTGACGGTAGGGGCTCGAATCGAACTGCTGACCCTCTGATTGGCAGAGACATTTTTAGCCACTGCACATATTATACAGACATATACATTATAGTTGTTAATGTATGTGACCATCAGATGGAAACTACCCTCCAAATAAATTAGGCGCAGATGCAGAACCGCCTTAATTTTGCCGTCTTTCTATCGGCCGGCAAGCGACACCTTCGGTTGTATAAAGTCCAATTGTATAGAAGTCTAAGAGAGAATGACCCTACTTTTTATTTTATTTTTAACGAAGTAATACAAAAAATATATGAAGTTAATGAGGTATCACTTGAGTGGAAGAGAGTCTATGATAACAAGCTTTTGGTGGCCGATAAGGCACATATATAAACTATATTTATTGAGTCATGTGACCATCAGTGGAAATCACATGAAATCTACCATCGAAACAACATCCGGGTCTGAAAAGTGAAGCCACAGAACTGTCTGAAGCTTGCATTTGTTGTCTTTAGGCTAGCAAGGGGCAATACCTTTGGAGGCGTGTGGCGCAGTGGATAGAGTGTTGGTGTTTGGACCAGGGGAGCACAGGTTCAAACCCCACTGCAGTCAGCATGTCGTTGTGTCCCTGAGACACTTCACCCCAAATTGCTCCTGTGGGGATTGCCCACAGTATTGAGTATGTAAGTCGCTTTGGATAAAAGCGTCTAACAAGTAACATGTTATGTAATGTTGGCATAAAGTCCAATTGTATGTAAGTCTATGAAAAATTAGATTTTAATGAAGTAAATAAAGTGTCCCCTCCTCATTTAGTCACATTCACTGCTCACTGTCCGGTTAAATCATTGCCACTTTCAAGTTTATAACACTTTTATTGCCCCTTCTGCAATTATTTTATGATACAATTATTGAACAAACAATTGAAGTGGAGACTCTATTGCCCCGTTTGTCCTGCGTAGTCTGGTTGGTGTTGTATATATATATATCTCATCTATAACATTGTCAGACATGTCCCATTTGAATTTCGTAAACAACCTTTGGGGCTTAACTCCGAAAACTCAAAAGTCTCAGGACAGAAGAGTTTGACCTTTTAGTCTTATACCTTTGTGGTACTTTTTTGGCAAAGAAACACAAATCAGTAGCATGCAAGCCAACACGGGTGCCTGTGGTACCAACATATTTACATAAATAACCCAGTAGATCATGTCCAGGACTATAGAGAACACAATTCCTAGTGCAATTGGCCTATAATTATCCAGCCTCCCAACCTTGCCAGCTTTGTCCTTGATAAGTCCAAGAGTAACGGACAACATGGAGTCTGGCAACCGTCCACGAGTCATAAAACCACTCAAATGGCAAACCATTGGGCTTGCAAACTTAAGGTGCTCTGCAGCGATTTGATCAGCAGCAATGAATTGGACCAGAGCTCTAAACTCTTTCCAAAAGTCAGAGACATTGTTACAAAGTCGATCTTTAGCTACTTATTTAGCTTAGATAGACCACACAAAGTAAATTATCATGTGTGATAGTGCACAAGCAAGATAACAAATTAGCATCATTCATTACGTTAGGGGCTCCGTATTATTCCCAAACCTCAAAAATACAAAATGCAGTTTATCACAGATCATACCAATTTTATCCTTATTGACCAAAAGGTTTTTAGGTTAAATTAGAGCTTCAGGAAATGAACGTTTTTCTGAAAAGTTGTATCTTTCCATCACTAGAGAAGCGCTTTTCTTTGTTTTTGGCAATAACATGTTGGTGCATATCACATACAGTCCAAAAAAAAATATATATGTCAAAGAAACTGAGATTTATTAAACAATCAAGTGTTCCCCCAAACATATATTATCCATTTGTTCTTCATGTTCGACCTTTGTATCAGCCAGTTGGGCTGGACTAAACCATTAATGCGGGGGTGGGGTTTATAGTTAACGTACATAGACACAGATAACCGATAACTTCATTATACATTAGTCCAGAAACGGCTAAATCGCTAAATCTAACAGCATGCAAAATCTGCTTTAGACATAACCACTGACAGACATATTATGCCACCCCTCCCTCTCCTGAAACATGGTTCAATCCAGGAAGTATAAAAAGGCATGAAATCCTGCTCACACTCTTTTGCATGTGGACCAGAAAGCAGGTGAGTTGCAAGGTGAAAAAAAATCCAGTGCAAGTTGTGACATCGTGCTGGTTCATATATACTGTATGTGGATAGTGATGGCAAAATGAAGCTTTGAATGAAGCATCGAACCACTTGGACAATTGTGTCGGAAATAGGTTCATTTCTCGAAGCTTCAGTTACAGCGACCTCTCCTGGCGAAGTGCAAGGCTGCAGTGGGTTTAACGTATACATACACACACTAAGACTGAATATCATGTTCTATTTGTAATTAAAGATTGATAATTGTGTGTATTGGGTTATTGAGAAGACACTAGAGAGTGCTGGAATTTTTTTTGGGAGGAGACGGCCTTTTTATCAGTTATTAAAGTTGAAAAGCAATGATTAAAAATACATCCGTTCCGGGCTTTGAACCAGCTGCGCGGAGGACACGCCACATTCGGGCCGCCGGCTCTATCTACTGTGCAATCTATTCCTTAAAATATTTAACTGTTTTTATATTACTGATAATTCTTCTCCACATTTCGAAGTGTTTCCCGAGCCAGAACGACCGATCTTTCTTCCTGGCTTGCTCTATAATGATCCAATTCAAATGCAATACCAACAACAACTCAACAGCAACAACGCAAACTACGACAACAACCCACACATTGCGCATTGTTTAGAGCGGCCATAAAGTGTTGAAGCGCTCAAATTCGAAACTGTTTCAACCTGTCACCTGTCAGAATCGAGACGAGGCAGTGCATTGAATCACCTGATTGGACGGCGAACCAGTCAAGTGATTCATTCAGGAAATGAAGCAGTTGCTGCTTCGGACGTCACATGTCACAGTGATTTGAAGCAAGCTTCGAAGCACTGCTTCTATGGAATAGGAAGTCCAGGGTTGAAGCTCCGTTCGAAGCTTCAGTGTCAAACTGCCATCACTAATAGACACTACACCATGTGTCTATAATTCAAATAAGTGCATTTCTTCTTTTATATTTCGACACACTACTGTCTCATCTGTGTCCTGTGGAGCCCGGTTATATGTCTAGATGCAGTGTACCTTTAATAAAATCATGCGGTACATGAGGTACTCGAGGTACAAGCCCATCTGCTCCTGCCTCATACTTTATGTACGACTGACCTCCATGACTGTCAAAAGCTGCACAAACACCCCCTCTGTGTCAAAAGCTCAGACTTCAATACATGCATGTAAGTCAGTATGGTGGAAGATACTGCCATCTTTCATGATTATAATCTCTAATAAAATATGTATGTTTAAGGTTATTATTGAAGCCCATTTCTCTTGAATGTGCATGATTAAATCTCAGAAATGTGTGAGAACAAACATGGCTTGATTGGGATCTAATTCATGTTTCTTTCAGTTTTATTTTAATTGTTAGGGAACAACTAGTACATTATCCTAGTGTTTGGTAACGTCATGTAATTCACAACATTGCTATACCCACTGCCGACTTGACTAATCAGCTATAGTAATTGAAAACAAGTTGTTGGTGAGCAGGGTCTTTTGAGCATGGTTTTAGTGGCATCTAATTCACGTTAGGGAACAACAACTTGTACATTATCTTAGAGTTTGGTAAAGTCATGTAATTCACCTCATCCATTGCTATTTGACAAAACGTGTAATCAGCAAGATCCATTGGAGGTGAGCAGGGTCTTTTGAGTCAAACTTAAAGTAAATGAAATGCTTTCCCCCTGCTACAAACAAATCTATAAAAAACTATTTGGCTTATTCTCTTGTGAGAAAACACTGGTAAGCTAAACAGTCATTTATAATTCGCTTTGTTTGGTTTCCAGTTTGTGCAAATGGTGTAAGCAGAAAATAAAAAAACTAATATTTAGACGGTCTCTTAGACAAGCCTCTTCTCACTGGCCCAAAAACAGACTAAGAAATGGCGGTGTCATCAGTAAAAAATGTTCCCCTCAGCACGTATTCCCAGGACAAAGGACTCTGCAGTAGTCACAAGGGTTGTCACACTAATTTGCCGGCGAGATAAATGTATAATAAATCAAATAAACAAGGATTTGGACAAGCCACCACACTATCGACTGTAACAGAAAATGTACCTTCCTGATCATCATAAAACACAATTCATTCAAACGAGACAATAAAACTCATCACAAGCGTTTATGTGAGTCCTTCCTCTGTTCACTCACCAATCAACAACTCTGGGTTTAGACTGAATAAGTAACATTCGTAAAAAAACACCCCGTTATATTTTACTGTTTACAAATCATCGTTTCCAGTTCGTCCATGATGTTGAATGTGATGCAAGAGGAACACATGGAAAGGATACTATACGTTTATTTAATAATATTCGCCTGTTTTCCCGTCTTTTAAAACCCTTCATTTAAATATGCTGTGGTGGAAGAAATGTATAACACATGCCACTCCCTCTCTACTCCTAAACGACAAACGTCTCCGTGTCATCATTACCAGAACAAATACAGACAAATAAAACATTCAGGAGCGAGGTTGCCTTGGCCTGGACTCCAGGGATCTCCCATTTTCCCGTTACCTATTTGCTGTCTTTTTCCTGTCGCACGTAGGGAACGTCACACCAGATGACGCTCCTGTCTTCAGGTGGATTATTCACGCCACAAGTTACAAACAAATAACCTTTAACTCAAACATGTTAGACCGCTAACAGCAAAAGTACAGTGTAAATAAATGTAAAAACACAAGAACGTCTTAAGCTTGAAGCCTTTTCTTGCTGAAAAACATAAACAAATGGCTTTTTGTCGTCAGTGGACGTTGCACTGACTAAATGCTCCGAAATCATGCTGTCTTCCAAACAAAAAGGAACTAATAATCTTTTAGACGCCTTTCTAGAAAGTGTATAATAGAGTCTTGTATTAAAACCTCTCCTGCATATGTATTAATGGCAAAATATGTTGCTCATGCCTTCAGGTGGATAAGTCGTGCCACAAAACAACCTTTAATTAAACATTTTTAGACTTCTTACGAGAAAAAGTACAGTGGAAATACATTTAAAAACACAAGACTGTCTTAAGCCTCTTTCTAGCTGGATAAAAAACAACACACACTCATAACAAACGGCCTTTTGTCGTCGGTGGACGTTGTTCCCAAATGATGCTGTGTTCTAGACAAATTGGAACTAAAAAGTGTTAAACTACTAACTAGAAAGAGTACAGTGAAACGTCTCAACGTCGGAGGTACTTCTTGACAAAACACATTGGAAGACATACTTTCTAAATGATAAAATATGGTTTTAAAGGCCTTTGAAAGAGAATGTCTCTAGTTTAAAAATACTTCTTATGTTAAAACCTCTCCTGCATATGTATTAATGGCAATATTGCTCCTGCCTTCAGGTGGATAAGTCGTGCCACAAAACAACCTTTAATTAACAAATGTTAGACGTCTTACTAGAAAAAGTACAGTGGAAATACATTTAAAAACACAAGACTGTCTTAAGCCTCTTTCTAGCTGGATAAAAAACAACAAACACTCCTAACAAACGGCTTTTTGTCGTCAGTGGACGTTGCACTAAATGCTCCCAAATCATGCTGTCTTCCAAACAAAAAGGAACCAATAATCTTTTAGACGCCTTACTAGAAAGAGTACAGTGAAACGACTCTCAAAGTCGGAGGTACTTCTTGTCAAAAAACATTGGAAACACTTCCTAAATGATCAAATATGGTTTTAAAGGCATTTGAAAAAGAATATTTCTTTAACATAAACATACTTCATAAAACCTCTCCTGCATATGGATTAATGTCAAAATATATTGCCATAGAATGAAATATAGTAATGGTGTATGTTACCTCATGCTTCATATTTTCTCAGTTTCTCAGCTAAAGTACAATTGTGTGTACACTTGTCAAAGAAACATCAGTTTGTCAAGGTCGGCCATCTTGTTTTCTTTACTTCTTGCCATTGTTCTCCTGGAACGCTTTGAGGATAAATTGGACATTTCCTCTGTGAAGATCAATCCTTTGGCTTTTAATAGACCGTAGCATTATTTGGGTTGAACCAATATCCACAAATCAATGTGTTCACTTTGATGGGCTGTCTTCTGAGTGGTTAAACATTGCTAATGGTGTTCCTCAAGGTTCTGTTTTAGGTCCACTTTTATTCTCCATATATATCAACAGTTTAGGTGAAAATGTGGATGAAGCTACTTTACATTTGTATGCGGATGATACCGTGATGTACTGTGCAGGTCCCTCCATTAAGGAGGCTGGTGTTAAATTACAGGCTGTTTTTAACATTATTCAGACTCAGCTCTCTGAACTAAAGCTTCTTTTAAATGTTGATAAAACCAAGGTAATGCTATTTTCAAAAGCTAAAAAGACACCAGAGCCTGCTTTTGGATATTGTTACTATGCAAGGACAAGTACTTGAAGTGGTTACCAGTTATACATACCTAGGTAATCCTGGCTTGATGATTGTCTTACTTTTAAACTTCAGGTCAATAACCTGCTTAAAAAGCTGAGGGTTAGACTAGGTTTCTTTTTCAGGAACAAGTCCTGTTTCTCACTTGAGGCCAGGAAAAGGCTCTGTGACCTTTTGACCTGTGCTGGACTCTGGTGATTTGTTGTATATGAATGCACCTGCCTATCTCTGAACAAGTTAGATGCCGCCTATCACAGCGCACTGAGATGTGTCACAAATTGTAAAGCACTTACACATCACTGTACCCTGTATGCCAAGGCAGGTTTGCCATCACTTACTGTAAAGAGGCTCAGTCACTGGTACACGTTTATTTATAAAGCTTTGTTGGGTAAACTCCCGTATTATATCTGCTCTCTGATAACACAGAGAGTTGCAAGCAGCTATTGTCTGAGATCGCATGATGTAGTATTGTTAGATGTGCCAAGAGCAAGGACTGTCTTAGGTAAGACAGCTTTTATGTGCGCAGCTCCACTTGCTTGGAACAGTCTTCAGCTAGAATTGAAACTGAGGAATCTCATTCCTCTGCATGTTTTTAAAGCTAGGCTAAATGAAATGATCGTTGATACTATGGGCACTTGTAAATGTCTAACTATGTAAATGTATCCTGTAAATATAATGTATAATGTCCTTTATTGTTTCATGTGGAACCTATATGCTGCAGGTCTCCCTTGAAAAAGGGATCTGTGATCTCAATGGGACCAATCTGGTTAAATAAAGGTTTGAAATTAAATGAAACAAATAAAATAAAATAATTGTAGAAAAGTATGTTAATGAGCATCTTGGGTAATCTAGCTGTAGTTTTTACTTGCTATCTAAAACTATGCTATCCCTTCTTTTACAGCAGTACATGATTAGTATACTTCTTTTGCCACTCTATTTGATTTGATTTTGAATTTACGTGTACCTTTATACATTTTCCGTCCCATGACTGGTTTGTTTTTCATCGTTTTACATCCGCCTCTCGGTGTGAGCCACTCAGAGATGTGACGTAAATCAAACGTGGAGGTGCCAGGCTCAGCGGGGGGAACAACATCCTGTGTTCTGGCTTTTATGCAGCAGTGGGGATGAAAGTAGGAGTGAGTCAGCGCGTCGTGGCACCCTTGGGTGAAGCCCAGAGTAAATAAGTCCACTGTGAAAACACTGGCAGGGGTCAGGAGAGCACGGATGCGTACAGCCTGTGTTTTGAGGAAGAGACGAGACCTCACCACCTCGTCTTTTTTGTCTGCCTCAGATTGATAAGACCCAGTGATACCCCTGTCTCTTCTGCCACGCTATAGCGTTGGCTACCTCTCTCAGGATAATGGAACTCAGCATGTGGCCGGCTGATTTTATTCATGTCCTCAGACAGTCTGGGGTCTCACTGAGACATTGTACAATTTAAGCTGTTTTTCAAGCCCAATCACTTGATTTCCATTTTTTTAATTGGAAACGGCTCTTGTTTTCTTTTAGAATCGCAGTGGTGGGGTGATCTTTTTAAAACCTCTCTGAAAATAGGGACATTTTAGGGTTGAGCCTCAAGAACAAAGTCGTTTTCAAACATTTGAATTTGCATGACATACCACTCAGTCTCGTTTCATGTGTCTTAATGTCTAGTGGAAAGTTAGTTTGTCGTCTTAAAGGGGTTTTTGTGCATGTAAATGGTCTGCAAAGGCTAAAATCCCTGTTTTCACTATGTAACACTTGCGCTTCTATTGGCTAGCACTCCAACACATTTTACGTGATAGTCTAAGGGGCGGGACATCTCTAAGCGGTGGACCAATCACAACAGAGCCAGCCAGCTAACCAATCAGAGCAGACTGGGCTCTGGTTTCAGACAGAGGGTGAAAAGAGGTGCTGCAGCACAGGCAGTATGAGAAAAATAAAGAGCTTTTTGAACATTAAAGCATGGAGACATCAGTCTATTCGGCGATCTAGAGATAATTAGATGTGACCACTCGGCTTTTCTGCTGCACACCTCGTTTTATTTGGCTACGCTAGTGATCCTAAGGCTCTTTAAATCTCTAAGTACCTGGTAAAGAAAGCAGGTTAAAGCAAGTCTTGAGAACACTCATAAATAAACAGTGTACATGTGCATCGCTCCATTCACAGTTCAGTGGGCCAAGAAAACACTCACTTAATTTAGCTCCCTGCATTCACTCCTTAATGTTCCCACCTGGGGCTCTTCTGCAGAGATGTACATTTCACTGCACACAACCTGCCCCCCTGCTGAGGCTCACATACATATGTACCGTGTATATATGTGCAATATCAAGAGAAAATGCCAGGTGGTTGTGTATGCTGTATGTTACATGTTATGTTACAGGAAATACATGGCATGTTTAAGATGAACACCAGCACGTGCACTACGCTCTGCATCAGCCAAACGGCTCGCTGCACCCGCACTGCGAGGGGGACCCAAGTTCCCATCAGCAAAAACACGTGGGTTTGCTGTCCTGGCTCCAAGATGGTGGAATGAGCTCCCCATTGACATCAGGACAGCAGATAGCTTGCACATCTTCCAGACTGAAAACTCATCTCTTTCGACTCCACTTCGAGCGATATAATTATTAACAAAGCACTTATATACTAATAAAGGACTGGCTTATCTAAAGCCAGTTGAGTAGCACTTGAAATGTTTTAGCTCTATGAAACCTGATGTACTTATATGATTCTGTTTTCTTCAAGTTTGTATCTTGTTGGTCGAACGCACTTATTGTAAGTCGCTTTGGATAAAAGCGTCAGCTAAATGCAATGAACTTCCTGCAAACTGTATGTCTCTAAAGCAGCAGGACATGATTGAACATAGAACAAACTGTCCTGCATGTGGTGGCCTTTCAGATGTTGTGGTTAATAAAAAATGTATTTGACCAACATCCTTTCATAAAACATAGAATACTTGTATACAGATGGTATGCTTGTATACATTATTACAAGACTGCATTGGTCACATCTAATTATCTTTAGAGAACAGACTCATGTTCAAGTCTCCATGCTTTAATGTTGAAAAAGCTCTTTTAGTAATAAAAGGAGAAGGTAGCTGTGTGACTAACATCACCTTGTACTAATGGCAAATAAAAAAACACCTTTTTAGCAAACTATGTTAAAGATCTTTAACATATTTAAATGCTGATATATACGAGACACTACTGGTAAGTAGAATAACACATTTTGAATATACATCACCATGAAACTTCACCAGCTGATTACTGACATTAAGACAAGTATGTTTTGTATCACAAGTATTCAAAAAATCAGAATATGCAAATTAGGCATTCTCCCTTTTAAAGTTTGATAATTAGCAAAACCGAAATCTAAAAATTGGATGAAGTCAGGTTCAGATTTAGTGTTACATTTCGTTGATGTTAACTATATATTTGTTGCTAACATTTTAAAGGTTACATAACGTGAAATAATGTAAAACATTAGATAAAGTTCAAATTCGTTGACATACAGTATAAGAATACACGTTTTGTCTTTATATCAGAAAATACTGTACAAAACAGCCATTAAAAAAAAACTACTTTCATTATGTTTTTAGGAATACAGTTTTAATTAAATCGGGCTATGAATGATATATGATAGTTTATTTCCAAAGCATCAATGTCACATGAGTGTCATTTAAAAAAAAAAAACCTCTTGGTTTTTTTGGGAGACAGTGGCTTGTTAGCGTTCAGCCGCTCCGTGATGGATGCAGCCGTCACAGAGCGGTGAGCGCGGAGGTCAGAGCGATCGGAGGCTGACAGAAAGAGGTCAGCGGCAGTCAGTCAGAACATCAGGAGAGCAGCAGCTCAACCAGCACTGGATCCCTTTCATCTCTGCAGAAGTAGACTGGAAGTGACTGTTTGACTCATCTCCAAACTGTCGCAAAATGTATTCTTCTGCCACAGTTGTTTAGCAGGACTTTCAGACTTGGGGACCATTGACATGTACTTTATTCATATTAGCAATTAAACACAAATAAATGTATGATAATATAAAAATAAAGAAACAAATAAAGGACTACTACTACTACTACTACCACTACTACTACTACCACTACTACTCCTACCACTACTACTGCCACTACTACCACTACTACTCCTACCACTACTACTACTACTACTCCTACTGCTACACTACTACTATTACTACTACTACTACTACTACTACTACCACTACTACTACTACTACTACTACTACTACTACTACTACTACTACTACTACTACTACTACTACTACTACTACTACTACTACTACTACTACTACCTACTACTACCCTACCACTACTACTACTACTACTACTACTACTACTCCTACCACTACTACTACTGCCACTACTACTACTGCCACTACTACTACTACTACTACTACTACTACTCCTACCACTACTACTACTACCACTACTACTCCTACTACTACTAACACTACCACTACTACTACTACTACTACCACTACTACGACAATACTCCACTAACACGAAACACGACTACTACAATACGACTCCTCCACTAACACTACACTACACACTCACTAAACACGAACACACTAACTAACACTAACACTAACACTACTACTACTACTCCTAATACTACTAACACTAACACTACTACTACTACTACTACTACTACTAACACTAACACTAACACTACTACTACTAACACTAACACTACTACTACTACTACTACCCTACTACTACTAACACTAACACTACTACTACTACTACTCCTACTACTACTAACACTAACACTACTACTCCTACTACTACTACTACTACTACTACTACTACCACTACTACTACTACTAATACTACCACTACTACTACTACTACTACTACTACTTCAAACCGGAGAGACGTGATGTAAGAATTACATATTTATTGTTACACGTCATATGAATGAAATGATTGCCACGATAATACAACAGGAGAATGTAATGGTGTTTGGCGATTAGGCCCCGGTTTGCAGGATAATCATTCAGGAGGGAAAGAACCGCTCCGATGAAATCCCCGGGGGTGGTGGTGATGAGTAGGTGAGACCTGTCTGAAGGAGGAAGGTTTAGCTTTGTCCTGAAGGAGACAGGAGGCGAGAGGGGTGAAGGCGGGTTGCGTGTGATCATCTGCAATGACAACTGACAGGGAGGAAGAGCAGGCATTTAAGGAATTTAGCACGTGCAGCGATTGGCTGCTGAGGGGTGACGCCCTCGTATTTAATGAGGGGGGAAGGGAGCCATAGAGTGACGTGTAAGTGACTCGTGTTAGGTCTTCCTTATTGAACTTGCGCTAAAGCTTGCATTACTACTACCACTACTCCTACCACTACTACTACTACTACTACTACTAATCATAAATATGTGTATAGGGCTTTTCATACACAGGATGGAAATCAACGTTTTTTTTAAACAATTTTGCACAAAACCCAAAACATGAGTCTGTTCTGCGTTCTAGAGATAATTAGATGTGACCAATGCACTCTTGTAATATTATATACCAGCATACTATCTTTATACAAGTATTCTATGTTTTATGAAAGGATGTAGTAAGTTATTGGTCAAATATTATTAACCACAAAACTTGAAATGCCACCACATGCAGGACAATGTGTTCTACATCTCCTGCTGCTTTAGAGACATACAGTTTGTAGAAAAAAATCATATCAGCATCATATGAGCAAGGTAAAATAAGCAACAGACTAAATGCAATAATATAATATACCTGTACACAACAGATAATGAGACACAATAAATAAATACAATCAAAAAATAAAACAATGAAAAATAGAGACCAATAAAAGAGGGATATTGCTAATTAAAATGTGACATGAACCTTTGCGAAATGGACTGAGAAATGCAGCTGTCCAAACATCATCAATTATACAGAACGCAACCTAAAAGGACCACACTGCAAACTCACAGTGAGTTCAGCCGACGGCCTGAGTCTTGAGCTGTATCTGTAAAATACATCTAAATGCCTTTTTTTTCTGGATCTGTGAAGTGAACATATCAGTTTTCCACACACAGTCAAAGCATTTGAAAGTGTGCATGCTGGTCATAGCACAGTGATAAAATCCTTTTGCACCATGGAGCATATCTCCTGATTGGCTGCTGACAGCGCTGTCAGCCGGCGGCACAGTCAATCACAGGATGGCAGCAGAGGAGGTACAAAATAAAGTACTTTAGCTGACGTGGCTGTTTCCAGCGCCGGTGCTGGGAGTGCTAAAGCAGTGAACAGAAAACACCTTCCCTTTTCCATTTCATACAGTTCGTTTTGGTGTTCTTTATTTTATTGTTGTTGTTTATGGTTAAACACGTCAACACTTGCCATACGCATATGAAGCCATTTGGTAAGAGGCTGTTTAATGAAATGGTATATAAGAGCATCTTTAATAGCAGCAAACAATTATAGTGTTTGTAATCGGAGTGTCTCTGCTTTCTGTTTTTTGTAGTATTGCATGTGACTCCTTCCCCTGAGTGTATTGATATCCGCTGGCTAGCTAATTGCCGCGGCTGCACTGCGCTAACCCACCGGTCCCTCAGGTTAGAACTGCTAGCTTGTCAGCACTACTGCAGTTGTTTGGGCTGTTAGCATCCTTAGCTACTAGCCGCCAGCTCAGCCTTCCTTATGTTGAGAGCTGTGGATACAAGCTCAGACTCTAAATGCTCTGAATGGCTCCTTTTTAAAGTTTGCAGGCGTGCTAATAAACATTTTGAAAGGTAAATCTGCCACTGTAAGAGAAGGTTTGTATCATGTCAAAATGCTATTGTGTTGTTAGGCTAGCAAGTTGATTGATTGATTGAAAAGTTTATTAACAGCTTGTATATTGGGTACAGTACAGTACAGCTCAAAACATACAATTGTTAAGGGGATGCAGACCAGAGAAAGACTTTCGTCTTGTTTACATCAGGGTCCCCCATTTCCAATTCATCATGTCATTTAAGACATATAAGACATATTTGACATACAGATGGCTTATTTACAATTTACATACAGGTGGTTTTTTACATACAGATTGCTTGTTTACAATTTTCATTTTAGATTTCGTTCTAATACATCCTAACCGGACATTTAAGACATACCAAGTCTACAGATATACAGTTAGTAACAGAGTCTAAAATGCGAAGTAGCTATGGTCACAAGTGTGCCATCGTTTAACAACGCGTGGTAAGTGCTTTTGAGTCAAATATAAAATGTCTAGATGGAAAGATATATATAGAAATGTTATTCATTGGGATAAACCCCTTGAGATGCACCATCTCGTTTTCAAGGGGGTCCCGACAATAACAACTTACAGACATACATAAACAAAAAGACAAAATGCAAAACATGACACACAAGACAAACCACATACATTATGTTAAGTAAAAATTCAAGCAATGCACACAATCATTACAATTTGAGACAGTCGAGCAAATCAGTTTCATCAATATCAGTTAATAACAAGTACAGACCAGCTGAAAGTGAGATAACAATGCATGTTTAAATAAACCCAATGATGCAAGAGATCTAATAGCAGCAGGTAAAGTATTCCAGTCTGTTGGGGCTTTGAACATGAACGCTCTTCTGCCAATCAATGTGTTTGCAGAGGGGACAGAGAAATACATCTGAACAGAGTGTCTAACTTGATGAATTGGTGAGTAGGGTACGAAATACTGCTTTATATAAGGGGGATAGTTAAGATAAATGCATTTAAATATCAGCTGAAGCCAATGCGTGTTTCTTCTTACATTTAAAGAAGGCCATTTAAGTTGGTTATACATTGTGCAGTGATGTGTACGAAAAGGACAACCAAGAACAAATCTGCATAGTCTGTTGTAGGCTATGTTGAGTGGAGCAAGATCTGATTTATGTGCATTTTGGTAGACAACATCACAATAGTCCATAATCGGAAGAATAAGTTGAGAAGCAATTCTCTTTCGGACACTGAGCGTAAAACAATTGCGAGAGCGATGTAAAACACTGATTCCGTAATTGACTTTATTACATGCTTTATATGTAGTTTAAATGAAAGTTCAGAGTCTAGCCATACACCAAGATATTTAAAGCTATCAACTTTATGCAGAGAAGTGCCATCCTTACATGTTTAGTTGGGTCTAGAACCTCAATTCCGTGACCATTCTTCTGCTAAGATGTTTTGACACTTGATTTGACATCATTGGACCTTTTATAAAAAATATAGACCCAAGGTCCCTCCCAAAAATCCCGGCAATTTTTGCTAGAGGGCCAAATCCAAGATGGCTGCTCGCGCCATCTTGAAAAATTAACTTTTGAACCAGAGCGCCTAGAGTCATGTGTAAATGCACTTTTTGAGGTAAGTCGGCCACAAGGATTCAATTTCTGACATCAGTTTGGTGCGATGACATCGTTCGGACCCACAAATATAAAGATAAATAACTTTGTGACAATATTATAAAATCCTGAGAACTCAGGTCTAAGCTAGAGCTAACCTCGATAAAGGTAATGTACATTAATCCGTATCTCTGATCTCACTACTTTCTTGAGTTTCTAGTATTTTATCTTTTATTTATATGATAATTTGTTGTAAAAACTGGAGGAGAATTGTAACTTAGCTAGCTAGTATATCATTGGTTAAAAAAGTAAATAATGTATGTGGAGGTGGAAGGTATTTGTCAACCTCATTGTAGTGAACAGCACCAGCTTTTTAACAGTTGTAATAAATAAAAGAAAAATAATTAGGTCTCCCGACGACTACACCTCAGAGACTCATTCATATGTAATGTCAAGCTCAAGCAATTCTTCATGTTTCTTGTATTTTCTCACAAGTAATAATGTGGGGCTTATTGGTGAAATAGGACAGTAGCAGGATCGTCATGTTAGATACGAAGTAATTGGCTTACAAATGTCAGTGTGTCGTACCAGGTGCAAAGCAACCTTAATGACCTAGTCCTATGTGACCTGAAAGTCGCTGACTTCGCTATTTTATCATGGTTTTAGTACTTTTTTTCCAAAGGGACACGTTTGATTGTGTGAGGAAAAGATGTGGGCAGGAGCATGGCTGCAATGTACTCTAATATATAATTAGCTAACGTAGCCAATTAGCTAGCCAGCAGACTAAGTCGTGCTGTCTTAATTGCTCTCCGTGTGCGAATAATGATCCAATAAAAGAGATTATGTACAACCTACGGCCCTTGGGTCATTCTGGGCTTTATTGAGGCCCAACTGGAACCAGTCAGTCCTCATTGTTGGCTGTGGGGCTGATTCAGAATAGCAGCTTTGGAGACTCTTGCACTGTAATACCTTGAATTATGAGTACATTTCACGAGTACTATTCCATGTTATTATTGCTATGATGTGAAAAGAAAATGGAATTCTGCGATATAGGAAAAAACGTTTAATTTGTGTTAATTTCTTATACTTTTTTTTAACGCCACTAATTATTTTAACGCGATTAACGCATGCGCATTTTTTGTCCTCGGCCACCCCGTAGTTTCAGAGCGCATCGAGTTTAAAATACCATCGCAACATGATCGCAGCGTTCGAGCATATGCCTTGAGTTGCACATAGCTCCAACGATCCATCACACACACACACACACGCACGCACACGCACACGCACACGCACACACACACACCAGTTGTATTGTATTATTGTATGAGAGAGGTTCCAGGTTGTTGTGTTTAATATTCATGAGAATATTTGTCATTGTTCAAATGATAATAAACATTAGCATAAAGCATATTTGTCCACTCATATGTTGATAACAGTATTAAAAACTTGAAAAATATTCCTCTAAGGTACATTTAGAACAGATCAAAAATGTGCGATTAATTAGTGATTAATCGCGATTAACTATTTGAATCGACTGACAGCCCTAATATATATACTTTCATTTAACTAATTCATTTCTTGTTTCAACAGCTACTTGCCTGTACTGTATATCATTTGAATTATATCGTTCATTTTGTTAATCTTGTGAATCTGTACTGTATTTCGCTGCTTAAGCTCCTGAATTTCCCCACGGGATTAATAAAGGTCCATCTCATCTCATCTAATCTCTCATTTTATCATCTTAGTGCTATATTGATTATCTTTTTGCCGTGAACGCATTGATAGTATGAGTTTTGTGCTATATTGTGCCGGTGGGCTCCATGCTTTCAGGATTATCAACGTTTCTCTGAAGTATTATCTCTTAAAGATGCCGTCCTGCACTCAAATGCAGCTTGAAGTCAAACGTCCTCTCTCGAACTGACACATGCAAAAAAACGTCAGCAGTCAGCTCTGCCGCTGCTGATTTCTTTCTGTATTGATGAAAAGGTGTTTTTCACGGTGAATGTAGATTAATGATGGACTAAGTAGCTGCTTCGAGGGCAGGAAAATGGTTTACTCATCCACTTTCCCCCGGACAGATTTCCCCGCCGCCGCCCAGAGATTCAGTTCAGCGACCTTCCCATCAAAACCCTGCTTCTGTGACTTTGGCATTACTCCATGTTTCTCATCTCTGTCCTTCTGAAACCAAAGCTCCCTTTTTACTTCTCTGAAACAGCTGTGCACACATTGTAAGTCACGCACATTGAACTGGTATTGCTGCCATTGTGTGTTTTGTTTTGTAGAGCCAGCTTAAAGGATGAACTATGAGATACTCTCCAAGTTTGAATTTGTGCACAATAACAAATTCAGTGTGAGTCATGTGTACTTTTAGTTTACTGTAGTGTAGTGGGCTGATTTGATTTAGTGGCTGTTCAGCTCTGTCCTGTTGGGAATGTAGGGTTCTGACGTCAGTGATGTATCTCTGCTCGGCAGGATAAATGTTTATTCAGTAAAGCGGGGGCACCACAGATGGATAGGGTAAACGTTTTCTGTTGATAACATAAAGTAATATGTTTTCTTTATCGCGAGTTTTCAGGATATTGGAATAAAATTCATGCAGTGCTAATTTTCAGTTTCATATCAGTATGTAGTGTCTCTACTTTAAAGAGTCCTCTCCTGCTAATTTTCAGTTTCATATCAGTATGTAGTGTCTCTACTTTAAAGAGTCCTCTCTTGCTGATGTTCAGGTGTATATCAGTATGTAGTGTCTCTACTTTAAAGAGTCCTCTCCTGCTGATGTTCAGGTGTATATCAGTATGTAGTGTCTCTACTTTAAAGAGTCCTCTCCTGCTGATGTTCAGGTGTATATCAGTATGTAGTGTCTCTACTTTAAAGAGTCCTCTCTTGCTGATGTTCAGGTGTATATCAGTATGTAGTGTCCTCTACTTTAAAGAGTCCTCTCCTGCTGATGTTCAGGTGTATATCAGTATGTAGGGTACTCTACTTTAAAGAGTCCTCTCCTGCTGATGTTCAGGTGTATATCAGTATGTAGTGACTCTACTACTTTAAAGAGTCCTCTCCTGCTGATGTTCAGGTGTATATCAGTATGTAGTGTCTCTACTTTAAAGAGTCCTCTCCTGCTGATGTTCAGGTGTATATCAAGTATGTAGTGTCTCTACTTTAAAGAGTCCTCTCCTGCTGATGTTCAGGTGTATATCAGTATGTAGTGTCCTCTACTTTAAAGAGTCCTCTCCTGCTGATGTTCAGGTGTATATCAGTATGTAGTGTCTCTACTTAAAGAGTCCTCTCCTGCTGATGTTCAGGTGTATATCAGTATGTAGTGTCTCTACTTTAAAGAGTCCTCTCCTGCTGATGTTCAGGTGTATATCAGTATGTAGTGTCTCTACTTTAAAGAGTCCTCTCCTGCTGATGTTCAGGTGTATATCAGTATGTAGTGTCTCTACTTTAAAGAGTCCTCTCCTGCTGATGTTCAGGTGTATATCAGTATGTAGTGTCTCTACTTTAAAGAGTCCTCTCCTGCTGATGTTCAGGTGTATATCAGTATGTAGTGTCTCTACTTTAAAGAGTCCTCTCCTGCTGATGTTCAGGTGTATATCAGTATGTAGTGTCTCTACTTTAAAGAGTCCTCTCCTGCTGATGTTCAGGTGTATATCAGTATGTAGTGTCTCTACTTTAAAGAGTCCTCTCCTGCTGATGTTCAGGTGTATATCAGTATGTAGTGTCTGTACTTTAAAGAGTCCTCTCCTGCTGATGTTCAGGTGTATATCAGTATGTAGTGTCTCTACTTTAAAGAGTCCTCTCCTGCTGATGTTCAGGTGTATATCAATATGGAGTGTCTCTACTTTAAAGAGTCCTCTCCTGCTGATGTTCAGGTGTATATCAGTATGTAGTGTCTCTACTTTAAAGAGTCCTCTCCTGCTGATGTTCAGGTGTATATCAGTATGTAGTGCCTCCACTTTAAAGAGTCCTCTCCTGCTGATGTTCAGGTGTATATCAGTATGTAGTGTCTCTACTTTAAAGAGTCCTCTCCTGCTGATGTTCAGGTGTATATCAGTATGTAGTGTCTCTACTTTAAAGAGTCCTCTCCTGCTGATGTTCAGGTGTATATCAGTATGTAGTGTCTCTACTTTAAAGAGTCCTCTCCTGCTGATGTTCAGGTGTATATCAGTATGTAGTGTCTCTACTTTAAAGAGTCCTCTCCTGCTGATGTTCAGGTGTATATCAGTATGTAGTGTCTCTACTGGGACATGTCTCCATGCTTTAATGTTCAAAAAGCTCTTTATTTTTCTCATACTGCCTGTGCTGCAGCACCTCTTTTCACCCTCTGTCTGAAACCAGGGCCCAGTCTGCTCTGATTGGTTAGCTGGCCGGCTCTGTTGGGATTGGTCAACCGTCCCGCCCCTTAGCCTATCGCGTACAATATGTTGGAGCACTAGCCAATAGGAGCGTTAGTGTTACATATTGACGTCACTATGTTCCGGACGTAAACAAAGAAGTCAAATGGAGGTTTTTCAGGTAGGACTTATTGTGCCAAAAAAGCACAATAGGGCCTCTTTAAATGTAAAATGTCATACATTTTTCAAATCACTGCATATTAATTTATCAAACTTGCAGATCAAAACCTCCCAAGCAATTATTTTTAACATTAGGTTTATGCATGAAATGCTGTTCTTATCTAGTTTGAATAAGCAATTGAGGCCTTATATAAAGCTTTTTATTTTTTTAAATCATGGAAAAATCTACAGATGAAAATAGAAAAAGTTTAGGAGAAAGATAGTGATAACAGATAAATAGCTGACTCTGCAAATTATTACCAGATATAAACTATAAATGCTGTTAGAAATTGAACCACTGTTAGAAAGATTGTTTGTATTCTGGCAACAAAAATGTTCATAAAACCTCCTCAGTGATATCAGAACTGCTAAAAGGCAGAGCTTTGATTTTTGTTCTGTCGATCAATAGTAAAGCTTTAGTAATTCCCTGCTAAGCCAGAGGAGCAGAAGTCTTCCTGTCTCTTTTGCCATCAATGCCCGGGAGTGAAAGACAGAGACACGCTGACTGAAAGTGAGAAAGGATTTTGCTTCATCTGCATGAATCTCAGTAATTAGTCATTCCTCCACTCATCTCTCATGTCCCCTAATCTCTCACCCTCTTTCTCCCTCATCCTGCCCTCTTCTGCTGCCTTTTGTAAGTCTCCATCAAACCACTGTGCCTTTGGGTGAATATATTTGTGCAGAGATGACATATTCTTTCAAAGCAAACCCAGAAGATAGCATTGCAAATGGTCCCTAGGCAAAAAGCAATGTGATTTATTTTTATTGGATTTGGGAATATTGCATCAAAAAGTTATTGATACTTACACGTAGGATATTCTCCACATATTAAACCACTTTATGATTTTGTAAGCATAAATGCAATCACCATATTTAAAAAGCTAACGTTAAGCTATAAAGGAACTGCAGCACGGTCACATGACTTCACCTGACCACCGCTAAGCTAAAGGTGGCTAATGTTGGGCTATAAAGGAACTACAGCACGGTCACATGACTTCAGTTCACCACCGCTAAGCTAAAGGTGGCTAATGTTGGGCTATAAAGGAACTACAGCACGGTCACATGACTGCACGTCACCACCGCTAAGCTAAAGGTGGCTAATGTTGGGCTATAAAGGAACTACAGCACGGTCACATGACTTCACCTGGCCACCGCTAAGCTAAAGGTGGCTAATGTTGGGCTATGAAGGAACTACAGCACGGTCACATGACTTCACGTCACCACCGCTAAGCTAAAGGTGGTTAATGTTGGGCTATAAAGGAACTACAGCACGGTCACATGACTTCACGTCACCACCGCTAAGCTAAAGGTGGCTAATGTTGGGCTATAAAGGAACTACAGCACGGTCACATGACTTCACCTGGCCACCGCTAAGCTAAAGGTGGCAAATGTTGGGCTATGTAGGAACTACAGTACGGTCACATGACTTCAAGTCTCCACCGCTAAGCTAAAGGTGGCTAATGTTGGGCTATAAAGGAACTACAGCACGGTCACATGACCTCACGTCACCACCGCTAAGCTAAAGGTGGCTAATGTTGGGCTATGAAGGAACTACAGTACGGTCACATGACTTCATGTCACCCCCGCTAAGCTAAAGGTGGCTAACGTTGGGCGGGAAGACGTTTAGTCGTCTCATTTAGACAATTGTGAGCAACCGCCATTTTTAAATCTTTACTTACGTATTTTATGTCGTAGAACAAAACTTAATAATCTCTTCAGCTTGTTTTAACCACAGACTTTATTAGCGAACAAAAAGTGCCAAAATGCTGACTCATATCCAGGTTTTAGGGACTCATTCCTGCACCATTCTTGGTTGCCCACAGTTAATATTGGATATTGTGGATCAAAACTTTTAGCTTGTGTTAACAACAGACCTTATTTCAGGACTCAAAAACACTTTTAAAACACGTTGACTTTGAAGCGAGGGAACAGGAAGTTGTAAAATGCTGACTAATTTCGGGATATTAAGACTCATTCCTGTCTCAATTTTCTTCTACATGACTGTCTTCCTACCTCATGTTTTCACCCACAAATGCTCTCATTTATCTGTCCATCTTCCTCCCTGTCTGCCCTCAATATCTCCCCCCTCTTAAGTCTTCTGTCCTCTGAGTTAGTCCACTACTTTTCCCTTGCTCCATGTTGTGTGCATGCTCCTGAGTTTATGTGTTCTCTGCGACTACCACTAATACAACTAGACCTGTGTTATTCGAGCCCTGCGGCACACACACAAACACACACACCCTCAATCACCTAACATAGTCCTTACCATAGCAGTATGTCTCATCATTGTAGTGTGTGAGCGTAAATCTGTGTGTGTGCGCCTGTCTCTGTGAATTAGTTTTCGCTTTACACCATGTCAGGGAGAAATAATGTGTAATGCACCCTCAGCAGATATCTGGGGGGGCAAAAATTGTGTTTACAACACAAACACACACATTCACACACACACGCACACACACACACACACTAGCCAGGGGCGCTTCTTTGTTTGCAATTACCTAGAAAAAATTAAAATGCCAGGTTAGCGTCATTACTCTGCAGGCGTTTAATTAAGAGTGTTCCCCTTTAATCTCCCTGCCCTCACATCTTTCTGTTCTCTGTTTCTCTTCATTCCTCTCATTGTTGTGCGCCCACTCTCCATGTGGATTCATGTTTGTCATCTTTGCTCACTCCTTTTTCTTCTTGACTAATTGGAAGGGGAAATTGACTTTTTTTTTCTCTACCCTCAGGTTTTTAAGAGACCAAAGATCAGAGCTGCCTTTAAAAAAATAAAATCTTAGTCAGGAAAAATGCAACTGAATTTACATCCTGGCAGAGTTTCCTGCCAATGAAGTTAATCAATGCAAACCACACTGAACTGAAGAGGTACATACACTCAAATGTATATCTGAAGATGTATAGACATTCATTTCTAGATGGAAAGTTGAGGAAGTCACAAAAAAAACCATCTTATCTTTTAACATACCAGACATTTTATTGTGTGTTCTGACTTTTAGTTTCACTACATTAAATATCATTAAGCAGACTCTTTTATCCAAAGCGCACTCAACCACTACTCGCTTTGATGTGGAATAACCTGACCGTAAGCTTATCCCTGTTTTACCAGTTAATAAAGCTATTTGAGTATTATACAAACCATTGATAATGCTCGTTATCGGTCAGCCCTATTGACAGCAAAAATACAATTGTAAAAATAAAAACGTTTCCATTTCTACAGTGAGCATCGGCACTGAGTAAATCATGCAGTGCAGAATTGTCCAATAAGAACGTAATTCTGGTACCAGAAGACAAACAAATGGCCGAAGGCATCTTGTGTGGCCCTATACTCCCTAAATGTATGAAAACAGCACAATAATTCATTAAATCTCATGTTTTCTTTAACATACAATGAGGAATACATCTGTTATATTCAAAGAGATGCCTTTTCCAACCGTACATGCCTATTAAATAATATATTACGGTAATTATGGATGAGCTCCTGAAGATATTCTCCTAATCAAACGCGGCTGAAGTGGATTATGGGAATCTATCTATCTATGTTGTTTTTCATTATAGTGCTTATGTAAGTACACACAAGTAGTACATTTTGTTATGGATGTATTACTATTCTTTTACTGTTGACTTAACATTGGATTTTATTTACCGACAACTCCTTCTCTCACAATATTCCTCTCCAAATCCCTCACTATAATTCTCCTCAGCTGTTACCTCTTTCTCCAGAGCCTCCCTTTTATATTAGTCTTTCTCCAGCCTCTCGTTTACTCCATATCATTTCCTTCCTCAAATATACTATTTGAGAGTGTCCCTCTCTACTTTTAATTGAAGTTGCAGTCTCCCTCTGATTGATTAACAGAGTCAGGAAGAGACAACAAGAAATATGTTTGGTGCAACCTGCGAGCAAGCTGCAGTAAATCAGAGCATTAACATATTGACTTTTTTCATTAGTTTCCTGCTGTTTATTTCTTTCCTCCACAAAGTCCACCAACAATCCAATAATAAATCCAACAGCTTCTTCATTATGAGTTTTATTATAACCAGAGGACTGAAGCTGATATGAAACACTCATTTCCCGGTTTACTCCACAGAGACCACAGACTCAGTCAAACCAGATTTCATTTGATGTTTTTTTAATGGGTTTATCCGTTTTGTATCTGTGAGCAGCATTTTCATTAAAGGGTGTCACTTTTAGTTCTGTCATTTTACAATTCTATTAAATCTGACTTTGTACTTAAACTTGCCATTTCCCAAAATATGTTTTTTTAAAGGTTTTAAAGATTTTGAAGGTTTACGGGGATGCTCTGTGTTGTGCACAAGTTACAATAGGCGCATTCACAACGTAGTACTTTTCCCACAAAGGTTCATGAGAACTCTTTAGTTCTCATGAACTAAGTCCAGATCGCGTTCACACCGGAAAAAGTCCCTGGGGGTGGATTAGGCAAATTAAGCCGCTGACGTCACTTCTTCTTCTTCTGCTTTGGGTTTACTGGCAGGCCGCAAACCACTTCACGGCGTATACTGCCGCCCAAAGTCCCCGGCCGGAAGTCCCCGGAGTTGGGGACTGGCTTCAGTAGAAGCTGCTGGGAGTCCCAGCAGCTTCTACTGAAGCCTTCCGAGTAAATCGCCAGAACGCCGACACCTCCTCATCTCCACCGCTCCCATGTTTTCTTTTGTGTTGCCATAAGTTAGTCTCTCTGCGTTTCTGCACTGGGCTAATGCTAATGCTAATAATGCTAATGCGAGGATAATAAAATGGCGGCTTCACAAAACTTTTTGGGAGTTTTACGGGGCGTGGTTTGCAATCCGCCCAGCCAATCAGACATAGGAACCATTCTCTCCCACGAAAGTCCCTGCTCTCTAGCAACGGGGGTGAAAAGGTTCTCATGAACTAATTTTAGTTCCGGCTGTTTTTGGTGTGAACGCGACATTTCGGAACTATATCGGAACTAATGTGGGAAAAGTACTGCGGTGTGAATGCGCCTAATAAGGACGTTGTACTTTTATACTTAATTCCTTTTCGATTTTTGACCAATGGCAAACACATTTCCAATCAAAATCCAAGTAGGGAGGTGGAGGGGTGTATGAGTAGGTTTACCAAATACAATTGTCATGTCTCATGACCAATGAATATTCAACGGTGATTTAAACTTGGATGCAGTACCTAACAAACCTTGCACGATTAACTTGAGTTACTTAACAAACATACCTAGTTTTTCCCTGAAGCCTGATCTTTTGCCAAACCTTTACCAAGTAGTTAACTTGCCTTAACATAAGTTTCACTTGCCCCATGTAGCCTTTTTCTGCCTGATTTACCTAGCATTCTCCTTAGCTTTCGCTAGTTGGATGTAACTGTTTTGTTCAGCAACACCATCCTGTACTGAGTACTACCAAAGACGATTGTTATTGGTGTAAAGGAATGCACACCAACATGCCTTTTCCACTATTGCAGGATGATAAAGGGGGCACTTAATCAAGTAATACCATGTTTCTGTAACACTACATACATTCTGTTCATCTTATATTGACTCAACGTCGGTGTTGGGGAAATATTTTCCTAGGCCCATAACCCAGTTTATCAGTCTGTACTGCCCTCACTGAGCACAGGCCTTCAACCTTGGGCTGCCGTGCTCTCAGTGTTTTGTCTCCCTGTTCCTGTCTGTTGGCGTCAGCTGATAGAGGTGTTATAGTGCTTTATCTTGTTACGCACAATGTTGATTCTTCTCTCAGAACCAGCTAAATACATGGGTCTGGGGTAGAGATCTTCAGAACATGTCTTGTGAATTCTCCGGCCGAAGCTCCAAATAAACCATCGGTGTTTGCCATCAAAGTTCCTGCTCTCCCTGTGTCTCTCTGACTCTCGTCTAATAATAAGATTACATTTGTATAGCGCCTTTCGAGGGACCCAAGGCTGCTTTACATGGTGAACAAACAAACAAACAAAACAAAAAGGGGCAAATAATAAAGTATTATCCATTGCTTCAGAAGTTTCCATCACATTAGGTCACTCTGGGAACGAATGTTTGTAACACAGCTTCAATTGAAGGTTTATGTTACGATGTTATACTGTCCCATACCGCTATATCCTCTCTCATCGTTCCCCATCTCTTCTCCCTCCAGCTCCATGCTGTCCCCCCTCTATCCGGACCATGGCGGCTCGGCGGTGTGGCCCCAGCCTTCTACCTGCACCTCTTCCTCTCAGGTCCTCCAGAGGCCACTACGATGCCGCCCTCCCCCAATCAGCGGGAGCAGCGTGGGCCCCAACCCCACCTACTACCACGCCGTCTATGACGTGCGAGTGGATCAGTACAGAGATGTGCCGTTCAGCGGGGGGGTCCGGTCCGGGCGTGGCTCCTTGTCCCTGGTCTCCAGCAGCACCGACCCCACAGTGCCGCTGGTCCGGAGGAGGGGAGGCGTGGTGGACTACCGGGATGTCATCATGGCCCACCAGGCGCACAAGCTGCAAAACACCCCGCAGGCCAGGAGGAAAGAGTGGGAGTGAGTACAGTTCACTTTTTAATGTTGGGAAATTAGTTAGGAAGGGGAGGGGGTGTGTTGTTGTTTGTGGTTCTGGAGTCTCCTGCCGTGGTCCTTCACATACTTCTATACTTAACATTTTCGATTTAGTCGATTTCAGTTGAGACACAGCATTGGACAAATTGATGATGCCGTTGGTCGAAATAGCTTGACCAACCTGTCCTATAGGGCTTGCTCAAGTTATATTATGACTGACATTTCTCTCTGAATGTATTCATAGAGCTTTTTTGTCTCTAATTGCGGCATGGCATCAGCCAGTCAGAGCGCTTTCCTTCCACCTGGTTGTAAAGGAATATTTACATCCCTCGATCTGCCCCACCACACCCACTTTCCCACTTCCTGTTTCCCCATCAAAACATAATTCATTATCCTGCACAACTACTATCTCTTATATTCAAAGTATTTTAGCTTACCTCTTACTTTATTAGCATAGCGCTCTGTACTGGTTACCTAGAGACAGACGAAGAGCCATAAAACATAATGACTATTGTTCAAAACTAATTGCGTTAATCATATCTGGCATCTAGCACTCCTAACAAGGTGCCAGTTCAGACATTATTATTAAATACATGGTGTAGACATGTAGTCGTGGAAGTTCTGCAAATGAGGGTCTTATTAAGTTGCATGTCAAGTAGAAGCAATAAAAGAAGTCTGGCAATAAGCTCCAAATGGTTGAAAATGCTCCTGCAACTCAAAGACAAGAACAGATTGGATGAAGCAACACTATTACTCAAGAGAAGCCATTTCAGAATGTGTTCTTTAGCTTTATCTCCATTTCAATACAAGGATGCAGAGCAGAGGAAAAGTCAGACGGTAGTGTGGAGTCAGAACTGGAGGCTATAAGATTCATTTCAAGATCAATATGTCATGTCCAAATAGTGTTTGAGCTTTTAGTAAAAACTTGATTCAAAGCTAAGAAAATCAATCCCTTAGTGTCTGTATTGAGTGTACGTCTCTGATGGACAGCACGGGAAGATACAACGCAAGCTGTTTTCTGTCAATCACATTGAGACTGCAAGAAAAAGTCTTAAAACAGCATTTAAGATTTGCTTTTTCTCTCTCAGCCCTTTAAAGGACCCATGTCATGCTTTTCCGGTTATTACCCGCGACCCCTTGTGTGTTATGAAGGTTTTTCTGCATGTAGGGCGGTGGTGACAAAGTCGATAGGGACTTGGCTTGGCAACTGGAAGGTCACCAGTTCAAGTCCCGGCAAGACCAAGTGCTACCGAGGTGTCCCTGAGCAACGCACCGTTCCCGACACTGCTCCCCGGGCGCCGTTCAAAATGGCAGCACACTGCTCCTAACACTAGGATGGGTCAAATGCAGAGAAACAATTTCCCCACGGGGATTAATAAAGTATATCAAAATCAATTTTTTTATTTATTTTTTAAAAACGGTCTGCAGAGTCACAAACCCTCAAAGTACACCCTGTAGCGAGTAAAACTCTAACACAGAGAAGACCTGTCTGTGCTGCCCCAGAACGCCTCGTTGGACATTTCTCTTTTTCCATTGTTTGCTTCCTGGGTTCTGTGACGTGTGAACTCCCAGATCAACAACAAATGACCGGATTGGCCCAAATGGACCAATCCTTGGAGCACCTCACACACCAGGATCCCTTGGCTAACTAACAGGGATTCCCATTGACTTGCATAGAGCTCCCTGGTTGGTAATAGAGGAGTTGGGATGGCGGAGAAATGCTCTCCGCAGACCCATTCTCACAGCATTAGAAACCTTTTTCTTACTCAATATCAAGCCACACTTATTGTTTTGACTTCAGCTGTGAGTGTATGTGTGCTCAGGATGAGTTTCGCTTGTTCTCGCTGTATCGCCGACCCGGAAACCTGTCCACTCCTCGAAGCAGCGGCGAGCAGCAACGAGCCTCGCAACGAGCCTCGCAACGAACCTCGCAACGAGCCTCGCAACGAGCCTCGCAACGAGCCTCGCAACGAGCCTCGCAACGTCTCGACCAATCAGAGCACACTGGGCTCACAGGGAGGGGGGCAGGAGCTCCAACAAGCCGTTTAGGACAGAGTGAATACACAGACTATACAGAGATGCTGTATGAGAAACCAATGTGAATTTGGAAAATTGCACAATTTAAATGATCAGTAGAAATGGCCATGACATAGGACCTTTAATGCTGACTCATACACTGAGCAAATGTTCTTCTACTAAGACGAACAGAACGTTTGAATGATGTAGTGAAATTGGTTGTATTCTAAGGACTGACATTTTTTAGATTCAAACAAATGTAATCTGGCTTTTAATGCCACCACCTTAGAACAAAAGTATATAATAATTGTTTATGATATGGGCTCCAACAAAGCACCCTTCCCTGCTGTATACTGTATATCTATAAGTTTAGTATGGGATTGTAATCTTGTGCAGTAGCTGTTATAGCAACAGTAATTTCGAGAGTCTTCAGGTGTTTCTTGCAATCAGACTCTACAGCAGCTGATTTGATTGTCACCTTCAAACAGACAAGTGATCAGTGAAATGAAAGTGACTTCAGCTCCAGACTATTCCCTCAAGATGGCTCACAGTGGAGGAAAGTTCCTTGAGATGTGACCTGAGATGACTCTCTTACCCGCTACGACACAACTTGTTTTCCCCTGACATTAGGCGCCATTTTAGAAAGAGTCCAAAGCCTTATTACAGAGGCAGTGGGTGGGGACAGAAAGATACTTCATATTGCTTTGGCTTTTTTTCCTGACAAACAAATGAGCTTTTATGGACCAACTTCAGTGTTTGCTGTAGTCCTAAGTTATGGGATAAGATTGATTATAAAACGTTGCTAAGGCAACAGTTTTTAACCAAATATGTCATAGATTAAATACAATAAATGGCTGCGGACTTCTTCTTAACAACCCTCTGAGATGTTTTTCAATGTATGCCTTTATTTTCCCTTATGTATAGTTTGATTCAAAGTCAACTTTATTGTCAGCTTTAGTTAAGATTTTTAGGGCATTTGGTTTGTATTACAGGTTTGTTTTTTTAGCTTGTTATGTTTCCTTTTAAAACATGATCTATGTCAAACTCTAGATGTGTTATCAATAGGCCTACATAGATTATAGTTTATACGCAAGGCTGAGAATAGTTTATCGGGGTGTCCCATTTCACATATTTCGGTTATATTGTATGATTGGACTTATATTTTAAACTGTTTGTGATTTAATACATTTTTAAGTATGTTAGCATCACCAGCTTGTTGGTGGAGGTCGAGGTTGTTGATGGCTTTGTAGGTTGTGAGTGTAATGGAAACTTCTGTGTAGCTATGCAGTGGGAGTCACCGACTCAGGAAGGAGACACGGTAGGAGCAGTAGCTTTGATGTCAAACACTGATGGTTTATTTGGAGTTACGGCCGGAGGATTCACATCACAAGTCCAAGAGCCAGAGGTTCTGACTTCACGGTAGAGTTGCCACGTCAATTCTGGAGAGCCTCTCTCTTGCCAGCCCATTTAACTGGTTCCACAGAGAGTCATCAACATGTTTTGATAAGATAGCTTTAGATAGTTTGGGCACACTAAGTTACCAGCTTCCGCCACTTATGGCCTTGCATATGTCATGCCCTGGAGTCCTCAGACAACAGAGAAGGAAGTGTCCCAGTGTACCCACAATACAGACCATCTGTGACCCAGTATTGACCGGTCACAGAATGGGAACAATAACATTATTGGCTGAAGCAGCCTGTGTCCTTAAAGGAGGTAAACAGACGTCAAGGTTTGTCCTGTATGTCACATCTTGGCGTCTATGATAATTATTTCCCTAACAGTGAGAACTGTTTTAAAGTCAATCCGGTGTTTGATCGGCAGCCATTCGAGGTGATGGTAAATATGGGTAATGTGGGCTGAACATTGGGTAGCAGAATTTGGACATACCAATATTTTTTTAGAATGTAGGCAGGGGAACCATAGAGAATGTTTCGATGCATAATTTACAGTGTCAGTCAAGGAGAAAGAGAGGCTTGGATTGTGTGATTTTTCCTTGAGTAGAAAAAAGCAGATTTTGTGATCTGATTTACGTATGTGAGGTTGGAAAGTACGGGTAGGGTACGAACGAGGGGACGGGTTGACACTAGAGGCGTCGATCTTAAGAAAAAAAGTCCTGGGTGAAGGGGAGTGAAAGGAGTGCGAGCCGATGAAGACGAGCAGAAAGAGTACAGACAAACAGCTGCTGACCCAGTTGCAGATCAGACCAGGTGTGTTAGCGTAGCCTTGGGACAAAGATGATTTTGATCAGACCTGACTGACCGCACTTAGCCTGTCAGGCAGCAGATCCATGGATGGAAAGGTTGCTACTGGGTTGGATGGATTGTATCCCCCTCTGGTCTTGTGTCTTTGTCTGCCTCCCCCCTGACACTGGGTTTAAGGCATGCTTGTTCTTGGTAGGTAGAAAAGAGGGTACATGTTGGAGAAGACTTTTCAACTTGTGTTTGTTGTGTTTTCATTGTTTGTGACGCTCGTGACTAGTGCTGCGTGTAAGAGAATATTTTCATCTGATCTGTTTATAGAGTCTTTTATGGTTCCTTAGAGTCTGTGATACTGCAAACATCTGCTTGTAGTCAGTCAGAGACTTCTCTGTAGGTTGAGGTCACAGGTCAAACGCTCCGATATCCGTGGGGGGGTTTGAGATCTGGCAGGATCTCTTTGAGACAAGCAGATCATTGTCTTGCATCGGTTATTGATTATACGCGGGCTTTCTGGAAGCCCGCCTCTCCTCGTGTTGGTTAGATGTTTTGTGTCTTTTGGTTCAGAGATTGCTGGTGGAGCACTGGGCATGTGTGAAACTAAGTGATCTCCCCGGCCGTATGTAATTAATGTACTGTGATCAATAAACTCTTCAGTGCTTTTGGCTAACAACGGTTCCAGACTCCTTCATTCTACCTCAACATTGCAACAACAGAAGTTTACCTTCACACTGCGTACCGGTACGCCGAACCGGTAGGTACTCGACTTGTAAAAAGTTTCGGTTCAAGTCCGGTTAAAACCGAAACATCGGGAACCGGTAGTTGGACTCGCAAAAAAACTAGCACTTACATATATTCTCCTTTTTGTTCTAAACCATCTAAAACTTTCCATAGATCGAGAAATTTGCGCTGAGAAAAGACGAAAAACATCGTGTCGGCTTCTGATATGGCGGCCATTACTGAACTCACGAAGTCTCGCAAAATATCGCAACTGCTCGCGAGATCTGTGTGACGTCAAGGGAAGCTAGCGATGTGATTGGCTTAGAGTTGTAGAAAAGACATGGTGTACAGACAGTACAGTACACTCTGACTGTACAGTCACTACAGTGTATACCAGTGGTTCTCAACTGGTCAGGCCTCGGGACCCACTTTTTACTTGGTCAATACATCGCGACCCAACATTTTGAAGCACTCAAATCTATTCAACAAAAAATCGTGCTGTAATATATATATATACGCTTTTCAGCATACAATATTAATAAAAGTGAAGTACAGTGCATATATCCCTTATATCCCTTCACAGAACTAAAGTATGCTTTTAAAAAAGGTTTAATGAGATGATGGAATCAAAGCTGAACTATATAAAAAGGCATGCATTCTGAAAACCCAACCCCAGCAGGGGGGTCAGGGGGGATTCTCTCCCAGGAGATTTTTTGAAATACTAACATAAACTATGCATTCTGGTACTCTGAGAAGAAAATAAATAAATCTATTACTAGCCGACATGTTAATAATATTTTATGCCATTGTTTGTTTTTCACTTTGTTCTGACATCTTGCTGCGAGAAGAGCAAAGAGGAGAGAGTCTGTGTGACTTACTTTAAATTGTGGGTAAGGGTAGATAGCTCCCATTGTTCTGTGACCTGTCAATCATCAAACCGGGGGTCATATTTCATTATGTGTTGATTTCTATCTGAAGTTGTACCCATGGATGTATAAAGAATAGTTCTACCGCAAAGTTATTCTCCGTGGGGACTTCCGGCAACAATCTTGATTCTGATTGGCCAGAAGACTCGAAAAAACATCAGCAAAGATATTTTATTGAGAAGATGATCACTACGTGACAGAAGTTTTCAAAACCGTTTATGGTCTCCGGTACTTCCAGTCCAACGCCGACTGCATGCACAGTGTTAGAAAATCGGGCCTTGAAAATAAAAGTTTGACTTTTCCCCCCCCAAAAAAAAGCTTTTTTTTTTCTTCACTCACAGATCCGCGACCCACTCAAAATGGGTCCGCGGCCCACTCGAAACAGGTCGCGACCCACCAGTTGAGAACCACTGGTGTATACTGTATAGTAGGTGTGTAACAGTGTAATGCGTATAGTCTATTCTACACTCTACCTTTCAGCAAAGTTGTAGGGATTTAGGCTCAGTCAGCTCAGGGACTGTTTGGTTACTTTAGTTTGGTAAATGAAATACATGTTTGAACTTTGTAGTAGTTCACTGTAGTTGCTGTCATAAGTCATTTGTAGACTATGTGGCAAAAAGTGTTTTTTTTACATTTGTACTTTGTAGAGAAATGTAGACACAAGTTGGAAGGGAGCACAATAAACCTGACGAGTTTGAGTTGATTATGAGTTTATTTTCAATTGATAATTAGCTCACAATAAGTTCACTTTAGTTACTCACACAACTTGACACAAGCCATGTCAGGTTCAGGTCCGGACTTATAAGTCCGGACCTGAACCTGACATGTGAGTCCAGGTACGCAGCACTACTCGTGACCATTCAACCTGTTTAACTTTACACAAGACATTAGTTTAAGGGAAAAATAGAGTTACACAGGACATCTGCCAGGTAATTGAACTTGGACATTGAGAATGAACAATTATTTTCATGAAAGATAGTAGGCCAAGATAAAATAATATTTAAGGTATTTTTTCACGCTCAGTTCTTAAAGGAGATGTTTTCAATGCCTTGGCTTTTTCTAAGAATTTCAAAAGAGTTATTACCTATTAAGGCCTTATTTTTAGATAAATAATTCAATGCATTTCAATAATTTTTAAGAATCTGTGCCAACCCTGTAGATTTTCTTAATATTTAGATGTTGTTCTAATTTGATCAGGAATAAAGCGCCTTTATAGTAAACCATAGTAGAAAAACATAAAATTATGATCTTTAATTAAACAAGAACAATATAACATTTGACATGCCTGCATCTTTAAGAATTGTAAGATCTAACAACAATACAATTTAGTTTTTTGGATAAATGAATTCAATGCCTTTTAACACTTATAGGTGATCTGTGGGAACCCTGTTGATTTTGTTGATTAGATGCAAAGTTTGAATGATTTTGCTGTGAATTGCATCATTTATTTTGGGGCAAATAAGACATGTTATAACCTTTACAAAAGCCATCTTCAGGCACTAATCTGTAGGAGGTTAGACGGATTTTACCACCCTCTGGACCTGTGTCTCTGTCTACTTCTTCCACTTTCCGCCCCTCCATCTTTTTTATTGTCCCCCCTTTGACTTTAAGCTAGTCCATCGTGACTGGTTGATTACACCCAGATGACATTTACTGCAACAGGACCAATAGCTGCATCCTCCTCTGCCATTATCCCCCCCCTTAACTGTGATAGTGAGCATGTTTACTGTTGCATCACCTGTTCCTGGCACCAGGTCAGAACAATCTCTTTATTATTGGCAGAACACCAAGATTCCCATCATTGCAAAACAATCATAAAAAATCGATTGAATAACAAAAGAACATGAGTTAATTAAGGTGAGATGATAAGATATATCCCCAGGAGGGAAACTAGTAATACATCAGCCAGAAAAGCAGGCAAATAAAACAAATCATGATGAAAACTATACAGGTTGTTAATATTAAGACGAGAAGGGCAGTAAGAGAGCTCAACCTTCGCCAAGACTGTTTCAATAAGTGAAAACTAATATGTGTATTTACACAATGATTCAGATTTCCTCCAAATGTAATGGGTTCTTCTTTGAAATAAAATCTGGCCTGTAGCTTTTCTGTAATTCTGTTAAAAAAAAAACATAGAGAACAAAGAAGAACAAACTGAACAGAAAATATAACCCTCTTGACGGACGTAATAAGTAAAAGAGTTATAACACGGCTTAGACAAATACAAGATATGATTGGTACATTTGGACATTCAGTGGCATGCTTTTTCTCAATAGCAGACCGTTGCTCAGGATAACAGACCGTTGCTAAGGAAAGCAGACCGTTGCTAAGTATAGCAGACTGTTGATAAGGATAGCAGACCGTTGCTAAGGATAGAAGACTGTTGCTAAGGAAAGCAGACCGTTGCTAAGGATAGAGGACCGTTGCTAATTACAGTATAGCAGACCGTTTGTAAGGATGGCAGACCGTTGCTAAGGATTGCAGACCGTTGCTAAGGATGGCAGACCGTTTGTAAGGATGGCAGACCGTTGCTAAGGATAGCAGACCGTTGCTAAGGATACTGTCCCCAGTAAATTACATTTAAAAAGAGACCAATCAAAGCAAAGACGTTAAAAGCAGTGGACGTCAGAGAAGTCATCAGAAGACAGACAGGAAGTAATCACTAAAGGGAACACAGTTCAGACGGTTCTGGCAGTATTAAAGACAGTATAAATCTACCTTAAAATAAAGTGGTAATAAAAAAAACAGCTTTAGTGCTCTGGTCACAATTCATGCTATATTTCAGTGCACCTTGTGGACAGTTTTAGTTTTGGAGAAGTGTGTGTGAGTGGAATAAGGGTATGGAGACAATCCTGACCAGAAACATGAAATAATCAAAAACAACCTTATGTTCTTTCAGCATCATTAGCATCAGATACATCTCCCAACAATTATTTGATGTACTAAAATTACTTATATACCATCTACCTTCAATTCCGTTTAATTTCGTTTTCTTATCAGACATTGAATTATTTCTTTCCTCATTTGATTTCTCTCTAACCCTTCTGCAACTAATTTGAGGTGGCAAAGTCAATTTTTGTTATTTCTACCAATGGATTATAGGTTTACTGTATTAATTTTTACTGTAGTAACTGTATTACTTTATTTAAGTATTTCTTCTTACACCCATTTATCAACTACTAATATAATTGTATGACCTATTTGATTCTTCTTTTAACTTTCTCTGATAACTTGTGGCCCATTTTAATTACATGTTGTTGTGAAAGTGAGAAGCACATCTTTTATCGACTTCTTTACCCTGTTTATTTTTACTTTAGCCAGCCTTGAAAGCCAAACCCGACACTGTGCGGCACTTTCTCGTGTTTCCATTACCTCTTTGCTGCACTCAGTTACTGTAAGCGTGCTTTTTAGGCTGTGACTTTGCTAAAGGTCACAGTAAGCTGAGAAAGCCTGTGGTTTGGAAAACATGAGGCAGGAAGAGGCGAAGGCCGTGTCAGAGGGAAGAGATAGAGGCACGTTGGAAATAATAAATGATCCAGACCTTTACGTTATCTATGTTCTAATATAAATGTATACTAACCTGTTTGACATTGTGATTGAGATGTGAAAGTGCCTCATTGTTTTTGGATCTTGTGGTGTCATTGGAGTAAGACAGATGTTGTTATTGTTGAGGTGAATTTACAATGAATACATTGCGCTAAATGACCAATTATCAAGGTCCAATGATAAAAGATACTGCTCTTCTGATCTATCATGACCCATGTGTTTCAAAGGAGTGACATTTGCCATTTTTTGCTGAGTAATACAGTAGAAAATATGTGTTATTTGTAAATTGTAAAAACCTTATTTCCATCCACCGTCTACTTATTGAATTTTCATGACACATCATTGCTTCTTGTCACTGCATCCCGAAATAAATTGGTTTGTGCCTCTGCCGAGGTACAGTTGCTGCTGCCGTGATCAATGTGAAGTCCGAGCATGACACAACTAGTTTTGCCTTTTATCTGCACTTTGCTGTAGCAATGTACATTTTCCCCACTGTGCGTTGGTTAATCTTTAACTCAAATGCAGAGTTAAATCCCAGATAAAACGTACTTTAGAGGGTCTTTAACATGCCGTCTTCAGTGATATCTGTTTCCTTGTCTCTTGCATAGGCGGATTTTGCGGAGGGGCAATAAACCCCTTGAGATGCACCATCTCGTTTTCAAGGGGGTCCCGACAATAGCAACAACTTACATAAACGTGACGATACATAAACAAAAAGAGACATAGACATTGCCCCCCCTAGTGGCTGAAATATGTTACAGCATTACTACGTCGAAAACTGTTCCAATACAAATATTTCGTATACCAATATTTTAATAAGGTAGGATACTGGTTAATAATATTATAGCGTGTTCGAGTAACCAAGGGATGTAGTAGTTATCAAATAAGTATAAGATGTGCACAGTTATGATACGTTGTACAGTTATGTAATGCACTGTTGTTGGGGGGAGAGACTGCCCCTTCCATATGACTGTGTGTACGGCGGGCATGGAAAAGTCATACTCAGTGCGGTGAGCGCTGGCTTTATTGCTACTGTATCCGTAGCACCCCACGCAATAGTTGGGGGACGTCAGTAAAAAAAGGTTTGCCCCCCCAGGCGCAAATGTCAAACTCCGCCTATGGTCTCTTGTCTTGGTTTTTGTCCTTGTTGATTTTGCAAATGGAGCTGCTGTGATGTAAGAAAAATGTCAGACTTGATCTGACAAAAAAGTATTATACATATCGTATCATAACGTACCGTCACCTATCTCCGCGTATCGTATCGTCACATACCGTATCGTCACGTATCGTATCGTTACATATTGTATCGTCACATATCGTATCGTCACGTATCGTATTGTCACGTATCGTATTGTCACGTATCGTATCGTCACATATCGTATCGTCACATATCGTATCGTCACATATCGTATCGTCACATATCGTATCGCCACATATCGTATCGCCACATATCGTATCGCCACATATCGTATCGCCACATATCGTATCGTCACATATATATATATATAGACATTTTATTCATTGCGATATACCCCTTGAGATGCACCATCTCGTTTTCAAGGGGGTCCCGACAATAGCAACAACTTACAGACATACATAAACAAAAAGACAAAATGCAAAACATGAGACACAAGACAAACCACATACAGTCTGTTCAGTGAAATTCAAGCAATGCACACAATCATTACAATTTGAGACAGTCGAGCAAATCAGTTTCATCAATATTAGTTATAACAAGTACAGACCAGTTGAAAGTGAGATAACAATGCATGTTTAAATATACCCAATGATGCAAGAGATCTAATAGCAGCAGGTAAAGTATTCCAGTCATATCGTATCGCCACATATCATATCATCACGTATCGTTTCGTACCGTAACATATTGTATCGCCACATATCGTATCGCCACATATCGTATCGCCACATATCGTATCGCCACATATCGTATCGCCACATATCGTATCGTCACATATCGTATCGTCACATATCGTATCGTATCGCCACATATCGTATCGTCACATATCGTATCGCCACATATCGTATCGCCACATATCGTATCGTCACATATCGTATCGCCACATATCGTATCGTCACATATCGTATCGCCACATATCGTATCGCCGCATATCGTATCGCCACATATCGTATCACCACATATCGTATCGCCACATATCGTATTGCCACATATCATATCATCACGTATCGTTTCGTACCGTAACATATCGTATCGTCACATATCGTATCGTCACATATCGTATCGCCACATATCGTATCGCCACATATCGTATCGCCACATATCGTATCGTCACATATCGTATCGTATCGCCACATATCGTATCGTCACATATCGTATCGCCACATATCGTATCGCCACATATCGTATCGTCACATATCGTATTGCCACATATCGTATCGTCACATATCGTATCGCCACATATCGTATCGCCGCATATCGTATCGCCACATATCGTATCACCACATATCGTATCGCCACATATCGTATTGCCACATATCATATTATCACGTATCGTTTCGTACCGTAACATATCGTATCGTCACATATCGTATCGCCACATATCGTATCGCCACATATCGTATCGCCACATATCGTATCGTCACATATCGTATCGCCACATATCGTATCGCCACATATCGTATCGCCACATATCGTATTGCCACATATCGTATCATCACGTATCGTTTCGTACCGTAACATATCGTATCGTCACATATCGTATCGTCACATATCGTATCGCCACATATCGTATCGCCACATATCGTATCGCCACATATCGTATCGCCACATATCGTATTGCCACATATCGTATTGCCACATATCATATCATCACGTATCGTTTCGTACCGTAACATATCGTATCGTCACATATCGTATCGTCACATATCGTATCGCCACATATCGTATCGCCACATATCGTATCGCCACATATCGTATCGCCACATATCGTATCGCCACATATCGTATCGCCACATATCGTATCGTCACGTATCGTCACATATCGTATCGTATCGCCACATATCGTATCGTCACATATCGTATCGCCACATATCGTATCGTCACATATCGTATTGCCACATATCGTATCGTCACATATCGTATCGCCACATATCGTATCGCCGCATATCGTATCGCCACATATCGTATCACCACATATCGTATCGCCACATATCGTATTGCCACATATCATATCATCACGTATCGTTTCGTACCGTAACATATCGTATCGTCACATATCGTATCGCCACATATCGTATCGCCACATATCGTATCGCCACATATCGTATCGCCACATATCGGTCACATATCGTATCGTCACATATCATATCGTATCGCCACATATCGTATCGCCACATATCGTATCGCCACATATCGGTCACATATCGTATCGTCACATATCGTATCGGCACATATCGTCACATATCATATTGTCACATATCGTATCATCACATATTGTTTCGTATCGTCAGATATCGCATCGTCACGTATCGTCAAGTATCGTATCGTAACATATCGTAACATATCGTATGAGTTAATACCTCCTAATTAACATTTGTGGGCATGAAGTTGGGCCATTTCTTTCTTGTGTTTTGAGAATAAAATGTCCATGTTTAGATATTCATAAAAACAGGTTTTGTATAAGTAACGACACAGAAACAGCTGTCCAATCTGATTTAGGCAACGTTATGGTGAGGATCAAAGACTACTATAAATAGGATTAAAGTTGCATAATTCACCAAAGCAAAACCTCTTTTCTTTCTGTCTTTGGTTCTTCTCTGTTCGTCCTTCTCCTCTCTCCCTCTTCGTGCCTCTCCTCCTGTTTCTCCACAGAGGGAGGTTCAGGATTTGCAGTGCCCTCACGCCAGATACAACATCTTGCCAAAAAAATCTGTCACCTCAACACCCACAAGTCACTGTGCGTGTGTGTGTGTCTCTGTGTGTGTGTGTGGTCTAGCATTACTATACTTGTGGGGACCTAAATCTGTTTGCACAGTCACGTGTGGGGACTCGCTTCCCTTATGGGGACAAAATGGAGGTCCCCATGAGGGGAATCATTAATTTTAGGGTGAAGACTTGGTTAGGTTTAGAACATTAGAAGGGAGGGAGAGGTTATTTTACTTGAATATATAGAGAATTAAATGCCTTTTTCATTAAATATGGTTAGAAAATATAAAAATAATCATCTTAATTGCTAAAGAACAACCTGTTCCCGATGCCTTTGCATTTTTAACAATGTTTAAAATATTAAGATAAGACATACTTTATTAATTGAACATTTAAGTAATTTACAAGCTTCATTTCACAAGTTCATTTTTAGACATTTTCCAACCCGTACAAAAGCCATCTTCTTTGCTTTTACTGCAGGAGAAGAATTTGAAGTAATGACCAAAATATCTACTTTGTATTTGTTGTTCTGCTTCTTCATGAGACTATTCTTTAAAAAGTTCAGACTTTGGCAGGTCCTTATTAGGGTTTAAAATAAGACATAATATATCTGCCAGTTTTTACATTAAATGAAAGGTGTGTCTAAATAAGTACTTACATTTCTTTCTTTAGTACATCTAAATAAAACCTTGAACACACAACACCTTTTTAGAGTATGAATTTGCAAAACAGACATTTCTTTTAAAACCACTTTATCCTTCTATCACAACTAACACCACATTACCTTCGAGGAACTTCTCTCTCTCCTGACCAGCAGTTATTTTGTGTCCTCTGTCCATAAAGGACATGACTCTGACACTTTTATTTGAAACACCATGCAGTTTTTTTGAGTCCTGATTTGATGTGAAAAGACATCCTGAGCTTTCTAGTGATGTAACGCATCAGAGCAAATCCTCTGTCTTTTCTAATCCCTAAACCAGGAATTTCTGCAAACAGGATTTATGTCAGTAAGGAAGTCAAAGGGGACCTATCATGCAAAATGCACTCTTTGATGTCTTTCATACATCAACATGTGTCCCCGGTGTGTCAGGGAACTCACGCAGCGTCAGAAAATAAATCCCTCTCTCTTCTCCTCCGTACCCAAATCTCTAAAAACGGGGGAACAACGGAGCTGATCTAGATTTGCGTCCGATATGATGTAATATCTGAAATGTGGACGTAATATGGTCGGTGTTTACATTAGCATCGCTAACACTCAGAGCTAACCTGTACTGGAGAGCATGTGTGTGAAGAAGCAGGAAGTAAAAAGGAACTCACCTTGTGGTATAACCGGCAAGAGAGAAAGCCTTTGAGCTCCAGACTGTTTCAGAGAGAATCCTTGATAATCCATGATATGGCGTTTCAAAACACTTCATATACATGTTTTTTTATATATTTGTATTAGCGCTGTCAGTCGATTAAAATATTTAATCGCGATTAATCGCAAATTAATCGCCCATTTTTTATCTGTTCTAAATGTACCTTAGAGGAATATTTTTCAAGTTTTTAATACTCTTATCAACATATGAGTGGACAAATATGCTTTATGCTAATGTTTATTATCATTTCAACAATGACAATATTCTCATGAATATTAAACACAACAACCTGGAACCTCTCTCATACAATAATACAATACAAATGGTGTGTGTTGTGGTGTGTGCGTGTGTGTTGTGTGTGTGTGTGTGTGTGTGTTGTGTGTGGTGTGTGTGTGTGGTGTGTGTGTGTGTGTGTGTGTGTGTGTGTGTGTGTGTGTTGTGTGTGTGTGTAGTGTGTGTGTGTGTGTGTGTGTGTGTGTGTGTGTGGGTGTGGGTGTGTGTGTGTGGTGTGTGTGTGTGTGTGGTGTTGTGTGTGTGTGTGTGTGTGTGGTGTGTGTGTGTGTGTGTGTGATGGCTTGTTGGAGCTATGTGCCAACTCCAGGCATATGCTCGAACCGGAGCTGCCTGGACGCTGCAATCATGTTGCGCGCACTATCCGTGCTGAGTGTGCTGACTTTTCGTACAATGTCCCACTGTCTGGCTTCCTGCATAAAGTCAAGTGCTCGGCGCAGTTGTGGCGAAATGTCGCTCCTCTGTTTTCATTTAAACAGCTCCATATCCGTTAGCGCAGCTAGCTAGCACCAGATGCTAACAACAACAATGCACGTAAGGTCTCTCTCTTGCTCGCTCGCGCCACACATACACACACCCTACCGGTCCTCCCAACAGCCAGTCGGTGCCTGCCGGTGAGCGTGGAAGTGTGGTCTGCCACAAGCGGGCGGCAGGAGCAGATGATGCTGTCAGCATCAGCTTGTAGATGGTATTTTAAACTCGATGCGCTCTGAAACTACGGGGCGGCCGAGGAAAAAAAATACACATGCGTTAATCGCGTTAAAATAATTAGTGGCGTTAATTTTTTTTAACGCGTTAACTTGACAGCCCTAATTTTTATATATCTGAGACCTATGCTAATGCCTAATAGGAGACCTTTAAGTAGTAACATTTATATATATATATATATATATATATAAACTGTTTCCTTATTTCATTGTTTTTTCATTTGAGTCTTAAGTGTATGTTCAGCATTTCTTTAACACACAGTCTGAACATTAAACAGTGGGACTAGGGTTAGGGACTTAATATTCATAAATGTTCATACTCGAGGGAACGGAGTGAAATAAATGTATTTTTATTTTTTATATATATTTTAATATCATTTTTGAAAATGCGTTTTATATTTATTTCCAATATTCTAAATAAATAAATACAATATTAAAAAAGTAATACAAATGAAGAAAAACAAGTATTATAATAATGTTAATATTGAAAATAATAATAAAGCAAAACAATTACTAAAATACAATAAAATAAAAAGCAAAATATGTATGAAAAAACAAACAAGTACATAAAACAAAACAAAAATAAATAAATTGAAGGAGATATTGCTAATTCAAATCTTGAAAAAATATGTCTTTAAAAGTGTTTGCCTCTCTATCGCCTCTTTGTGTGAACAGATTGACCTGCTGTCCATTTAGTCCCGTTCAGCAGAACCACATACATGTTAAATGTTCCAGCGTCGGGGTTGTGTGACAGCAGTCAGACACATATATTACCCCCCTCCCCCTGTCTCCCCCTCGCTGCCTGTCTCTCTGTTGTGTTGTATTAGTGCCAGCATCAGTCAGTGTGTTCTGCTGCCAGCTGCACTTCTGCTCGGAGTGCACATCATTCATTTTAATATTTCTCTCTCTCCTCCTCTCTCACCTTCCACCTCCCCTCTACACTCACCCATCACTCCCCTCCTGCTGTTTCTCCCCCTTTTTATATCACACACTCTGTCCTTTTATCACCCTTTCCTCTTTATCTTTCTTTCATCCTTCCTTTTCTCTCCTCCCCGTCACTCTGAGAATTAGTATTCTGATTAGCAGCGACCACTCATCGCTGTTCCTCTGCTAAATTGACGTGACTGTATGGAGCACATTGAAGACATTAGTTTTTGCCAGCCAAGGTCATTTGGTTCCATGAAGAGTGATTTAGTTTCACACACACTTCTATTCCAACATGGTGCTTTGGGTTTATTACCTCCACTGAAGACGTGCGGTTAGTTTGTTGTCGTGAAACTTGGTGTAAGGGTCAATCATTGGCCAAGGAAGAAGCAAACCATCACACGAAAGAAAAAGCCAATAACTGGTGATGTGAAGTCATGTGACAGTGATGTAGTTCCTTTATATGCTAAGGTTAGCTCTTTACTTCCATTCGAACGGTTTATTACCTCCACTAAAGAAGTATGGTTCATTTTTTTTTCTTCATGAAACCTGCTGTAAGGGTGAAGCATTGGCCAAGGAAATGCATTTTTGAGCGGCGCGTCAGAATCACATTCCTTTTAAGTTATGGCGTTAGTCTTCACTGTCCCGGTCAACTTTAGCATTTAGCATATCTTTAGCATTTCCCGTGCTACATTGATTGGCTGCATGCAAGTTATAAAAAGTTTTTAAGTGACACATTCGCCATTCTAATGACGCCTAAAACCCTTGTCTCTGAGTCATTGTTTTTAATAACGTTTTTTTAATTAGAAGTCTGAAACAAGTTCTGTGGTTAGCACAAGCTGAAGAGATTTTAGCGTTTTATTCTAGGACATAAATACGTCAGTACCCTACTGGGGAATAAAAAAACGGTGTGTCTAAACGCCCAATATTAGCCGCCTTTAGCTTAGAGGTGGAGACGTGAAGTCATGTGACCGTGCTGTAGTTCCTTTATAGCACCATTAGCCGCCTTTAGCTTAGCGGTGGTGACGTGAAGTCATGTGACCGTGCTGTAGTTCCTTTATAGCCCAACATTAGCCTCCTTTAGCTTAGCGGTGGTGAGGTGAAGTCATGTGACCGTGATGTGGTTCCATTATAGCCCAACATTAGCCACCTTTAGCTTAGCGGTGGAGACGTGAAGTCATGTGACCGTGCTGTAGTTCCTTTATAGCACCATTAGCCGCCTTTAGCTTAGCGGTGGTGACGTGAAGTCATGTGACCGTGCTGTAGTTCCTTTATAGCCCAACATTAGCCTCCTTTAGCTTAGCGGTGGTGACGTGAAGTCAAGTGACCGTGCTGTTGTTCCTTTTATAGGCCAACATTAGCCTCCTTTAGCTTAGCGGTGGTGACGTGAAGTCATGTGACCGTGCTGTTGTTCCTTTTATAGGCCAACATTAGCCTCCTTTAGCTTAGCGGTCGTGACGTGAAGTCATGTGACCGTGCTGTAGTTCCTTTATAGCCCAACATTAGCCACCTTTAGCTTAGCGGTGGTGAGGTGAAGTCATGTGACCGTGCTGTAGTTCCTTTATAGCCCAACATTAGCCACCTTTAGCTTAGCGGTGGAGACGTGAAGTCATGTGACCGTGCTGTTGTTCCTTTTATAGGCCAACATTAGCCCCCTTTAGCTTAGCGGTGGTGATGTGAAGTCATGTGACCGTGCTGTAGTTCCTTTATAGCCCAACATTAGCCGCCTTTAGCTTAGCGGTGGTGAGGTGAATTCATGTGACCGTGCTGTAGTTGCTTTATAGCCCAACATTAGCCACCTTTAGCTTAGCGGTTGTGACGTGAAGTCATGTGACCGTGCTGTAGTTCCTTTATAGCCCAACATTAGCCACCTTTAGCTTAGCGGTGGTGAGGTGAAGTCATGTGACCGTGCTGTAGTTCCTTTATAGCCCCAACATTAGCCACCTTTAGCTTAGCGGTGGTGACGTGAAGTCATGTGACCGTGCTGTAGTTCCTTTATAGCCCAACATTAGCCACCTTTAGCTTAGCGGTGGAGACGTGAAGTCATGTGACCGTGCTGTAGTTCCTTTATAGCCCAACATTAGCCTCCTTTAGCTTAGCGGTCGTGACGTGATGTCATGTGACCGTGCTGTAGTTCCTTTATAGCCCAACATTAGCCGCCTTTAGCTTAGCGGTTGTGACGTAAAGTCATGTGACCGTGCTGTAGTTCCTTTATAGCCCAACATTAGCCGCCTTTAGCTTAGCGGTGGTGACGTGAAGTCATGTGACCGTGCTGTAGTTCCTTTATAGCCCAACATTAGCCACCTTTAGCTTAGCGGTGGAGACGTGAAGTCATGTGACCGCGCTGTAGTTCCTTTATAGCCCAACATTAGCCACCTTTAGCTTAGCGGTGGTGAAGTCATGTGACCGTGCTGTAGTTCCTTTATAGCCCAACATTAGCCACCTTTAGCTTAGCGATGGTGACGTGAAGTCATGTGACCGTGCTGTAGTTCCTTTATAGCCCAACATTAGCCACCTTTAGCTTAGCGGTGGTGAAGTCATGTGACCGTGCTGTAGTTCCTTTATAGCCCAACATTAGCCGACTTTAGCTTAGCGGTGGTGACGTAAAGTCATGTGACCATGCTGTAGTTGCTTTATAGCCCAACATTAGCCACCTTTAGCTTAGCGGTGGAGACGTGAAGTCATGTGACCATGCTGTAGTTCCTTTATAGCCTAATGTTATCTTTTTTCTTCCAAGATCATAGTGGTGTTAATATGTGGATATGAAAAAAAATATCTTTACATTTATTAAGCATTTAATTCACACAGGAGTATACAAACATAGGCTTAACCATGAGTTGTTCCTATATAGACTGGTAATGTATGACATTGCCAGAAAGCATGCTATATATCATTATCAGGAGTTGGCCATAGCCCAGGCCCAGTTAAATCCCTTTTAACCTAAAGATGTATCCTTTGTTGGAAACACTTTGTCCACATTGTATAAATCCCCATGCTGCTCCTCTGCTGGTCTCCAGGCTGAAGTCAAATGATTGTCCGAGCGTCCTGAACGTCCTCGTCCCAGAGAGCCTCGCTGTAACATCGTCACTCTTTACACAAACACTCTTTGTACAAAGCAGGAGGTTGCTGTTTTCATCCTCTGAAGAAGGATTCAAATTATTATGATTACTTCACAGAAACCTTCATCTCTGTAATTTACCCTTTCATCCAAATCCTCAGTGACTCACCCTCCTTTATTTCACCTCAACCTACACACACACACACACACACACACACACACACACACACACACACACACACACACACACACACACACACACACACACACACACACACACACACACACACACACACACACACACACACACACACACACACACACACACACACACACACACACATAGACAGAGACTCACCCTACCGGACGGTCAGTTTGATCAAAGGTCTGCTGGTTCTTTGACTGGCATACACAAATGCACACACTTACAAACACTCAAAGAAATTTACAGACAAACATGCAGACAACCATGCACACACACACACACACACACACACACACACACACACACACACACACACACACACACACACACACACACACACACACACACACACACGCACACACCACACACACACACACACACACACTCACTCACACACTTAAGTTGGGGTGTTGTTGCTTGACTCTGCTGCCCTCTTGTGGTAATGATGATAAATTATTACATTTGTTAAATTAATTCATTGACTCTTTAAGGATCTGCAGGAACATTATAAACACATTTAGATGTATCTCCAAGTGTTGATTAGAAACCAAAACATTGAGATATTTTTATGTTAATTGGTGAACAGGACATGGTTAAACCGTACACCCCAGCACGTGCACTCCGCTCTGCATCAGCCAAACGACTGCACCCTCGCTGCGAGGGGGACCCAAGTTCCCATCAGCAAAAACACGTGGGTTTGCTATCCTGGCTCCAGGATGGTGGAATGAGCTCCCCATTGAGATCAGGACAGCAGAAAGCTTACACACCTTCCGGGGAGACCTAAAACTCATCTCTTTCGACTCCACTTCGAGCGATAGAACTGCTAACAAAGCACTTATATACTAATAAAGGACTGGCTTACCTAAAGCCAGTTGAGTAGCACTTGAAATGTTTGGCTCTATGAAACCTGATGTACTTATATGATTCTGTTTTCTTCAAGGTTGTGTCTTCCTGGTCGAATGTACTTATTGTAAGTCGCTTTGGATAAAAGCGTCAACCAAATGCAATGTAATGTAATGTAATGTGATTTGAATTCGATGGTGTGTTTTTGGGCAAATAACACATTTTGTCACCTTTTATGAAAGCCATCTTTAGCCACATGTGTAGGGGAGCAGTGCGGAAGTTATGACAAAAAAAACAAAACAATTATGGATTACTTTGCTTCTTCATGAGACAACTTTTTAAGAACTTATTTCTTCTTTCGCAAGGTCTTCAAAAACTCAACCTTAACTTCTGATATTTGATTCTATTGGTCCAACTTCTCCCTCGACTCTCCTGTCTTTGTGTGTGTCTGTGTGTTTGGGTGTGTGTTAAGCAAGGTGATACAGGCCATATGCGTCATGCTGACACACTGTGACGCAGGTGGGCATTGTGCACACACACACACACACACACACACACACACACACACACACACTCACACACACACACACACGGTTTCATTTAAAGATTAGAAGACCAGCGTCACTGATTTGAATACCCATCACAAAAGTCTTGTGGGGCTTATGATGCATTCAAGAGCAGGAAACCCTCCCACTATTACCAGAAGTGACAGTGTGTCCTGTATTATTGTCACCTTGTGTGTGATAAAGTGTGTGTGTGTGATAATGTGTGTGTGATAATGTGCTGTTGGAGCGGGATCTGGACCACAGTCGGTTCAGAGAACTTTGCCATGTCATATATACATCAAACAAATAAAAGCAGATGTACTGAATTGATATTAAAGTAATGTGAATCGCTCTCTAGCAACTTGGTAACAATCTTCAAAATTGACAACCTTATTTCGTAGACCTTTTTAAATGAACCAACAAATTGGTCAAATCTAAAACAGAAATTAAAATATCCACTCTTTCATGACTCTTATACAAAAACATGTGTCCCCTCTGTAAATAGAACAAAGACCCCCTCTCTTTTTGTCCTGATCTCAAAATCAACTTTGTTAACAGCAAAGTAGGGACAGTGTCAGTGTTGTTCTGTACGATTGATTACTTTATATAAACTGCTTTCTAATTCTTAATGGAAAAGTTATCAGAGCATTTTGTTTCATAGTTTATCACTTTGTCGGTAAGGGATGACTTTGCCTTCCGTTCTCCGTGTTCCTCTCTAAACAAACATGGACATTGTCACGATCACAGGTACAGATCAGAACCCAATAGCACGACTCGGATACAACCAGTGTAGCAATGTTCAGTTTATTCAGGTCAGGGACAGGCAGGGTCAAAACCAGGAAATCCGTCAGACAGGCAACCAAAACCAGACAGGGAGCAGGCAGGAACTCGAGATCCGTAAACAGGCAGGCAGGGGTCAAAAACCGGGCAGGACAAACATCTAGGCTAGAGCACAACACTCACTGGAGAGCTTGGCGGAAACGACAAGACAATCTGGCAAAGGACAAGTGATAGTGAGGTGGTATAAATACTGTGGAGTGATGAGGGAATGAGTAACAGGTGAGGGGAAGGGCTGGGGAGACCAGGTGAGGGAAGTGAGCTGATTACAAGGGCCTGGAGGAAGGCGGGATCTGAAATGACAGGAGAGTTTAGTTGAGCCACCAAACAAACAATAATAGAAGTGTCTAACTTGTGACAGACATCTAAAAAAGAAAACAGCTCTTGTGCCCCAGGAGAGGTCAGAGCAGGAACAACAGGAGACTACAAACTAAAGTCATCAGGCGGAGAGCAGAGGGTTACAAAGAAGAGAGAGAGGGAGAGACCCTGAAAGTAAACCGAGGACCACCACAGGAGGTCTTTTCCACGTTATAACTCCCCACCAGCAAGGAGAACGGAGAACTTCCACAACACCACTATGTGCTAAATAAATAGCCTTATCGTCATTACAAACACTTTCTGCTTTCTGCTTACATCATGTGCAGTATTAATAACTGTGTGTGTGTGTGTGTGTGTGTGTGTGTGTGTGTGTGTGTGTGTGTGTGTGTGTGGAAATGCATCGGAGACAAGCTATACATCACAATGAGCCTTAAAATAGCCAATATTGTGTGTATAATTTGATAAATTATCAATATTTAATCTACCTTAGGCAGCAGCAGAGTTCAGTTTTGCATTTGAGTTAAGCGTTGAGTTTTTTTTATTTAAAAAAATGTACTTTTATAATTTATATTAAAGTAAAAAACCATTTCAGACAAAAATACATGTAGTTAGTATGTACTGTATATGAATGCCTTAACATATTATCAACTGTTTACATTATTAATATTATACCTATTAGTAGTTATTCCTCATTTGATGAACATTTTGACATTTTTTAGGCAGGGGGTCCGCGGGGTCTTAAAAAGTATTAAACGCTGATAAATCAATCTAGCGAAAATGAAAGCTATTAAAAAGTATTAAACGGCATTTTCCAAGGTATTACATGTTGTAGCTTGTTTTCAATAAGTATATAAATGGTCCAAAGAGGTTGTATTCTACAGTGTGCCTGAATGTAATCATGGCGTAGGTGTGTAGTGTGATTCTGTGTAGTTTATTGATGGCATCCCGTTGGATGTGACGTCATCTGAACAGGACATCGCGCGCTCACTGCTTGATAGCGCGCGAAGGTCCGTTTACGCCGGTTGCTAAACAACATCGTTATGGGGAAATGCAAGTCTGCGTCCAAATGGTTGGAAGATAAGGAGGAAGGACAATCAATACTGTATATAGTCAATGTAAGGTGAAGTGTGTCGCCAAGGTAACCGGTTAGAACTCCAAGTGGCGATGAGGTCTTAAAATGTACGGAAAGGGTCTTAAAAAAGGTCTTAACATGTCTTACATGTGACTTCAGGATTCCTGCATATTACCTGAGAAAGAATCAAATCAACTGAAACACTTGATGAAGTATATTTGATATTACAGAACTTGTAGTATCCAAGTACACCGAAAGTATTATGTTGAATGGCCCATTTCAGACACAAATACATTTAATTAGTATGTATATATTAATGCCTTAACGTATATTATGAACTCATCATATCTTTGTTGATTTAAATTTGTATTATTATTATGAATCATTATGTATTATTTTATGTGAATTAGGACATTTTAAAAGTCATTAGAAAGAATCAAATCAACTCAAATACTTGATAAATATCATTGGGTAATGTCAGTGTTCAGGTGTCTGCAGTACCTCCTCTGACCACACGGTGTCAGGAGAGGACTGCCCTCTCACGCCTGCTGTTGAGATGCTTCCTGCTTCTTTGTATCCCCCTTCTTAAATAATAAGAATACACATAGGTCTGTTGTAGTGGATTTAAAAAAGCTCCTACATTAAATCACATCATGATATAAAGAGGACAGTAGTGTGTACCCTAACCCAGGAAGCCACATATAATTAGTTTACGGTCTGTTGGAGAAATATATATAATATCTGAAATATATATTGTGCTTTAGTTTGGGACCTATTCAAAAGCTGAGAGTTTAGAGTGTAGAGGCTTAGATCAGTATGGTGGAAGTATATGAAGGCCTTTCCCATGTTCAATTATGTTTCATATTTATATTTGTGTTGACTATATTCAAGATATAGATTCAAGATTCAATTCAAGGTTCAACGCTTTATCGTCACGTGCACAGTACTGTAGCCACAGTGTAGATTTGGCAATGAAAAGTCCCAGGCTCCTCCAACAATGCAACATGAATATATATATGACATGACAAATTAAACCAATGAAAATAGTTAAAAGAAATAACAATAAAAAGGAAATAGTGCAAGAGAATGCTGTGAGATGTCCAAGTAAATACAAATACATGGAGATTTCTGCAAGAGTTGCATTTCTGTTCAGCATTTGGATCACCAGCACGTCTGTCTGTACCCCATCAAACTAATACACACTGTATCTATTGTAAAATACAAGTTTTTCATATTTATTGTGGTTGAATATCAACAAAATCACCACACGAGTACGAATCGTCTCAATGAGTCCACACAAAATGTCCTTCTTAGAGTTATAATCAATGAATGTCAGACTGCTTGTGGAGCTCATTCACATTAAATTACCACCCAAAGTCACACACAATGAAACGTTGCTGTTGTCACCATCAGTCCAAAGTAAACCAACAACATAAATCCTATGCAACAACCCTTTAAAGCTGTTAGGGCTGTTTCCGATGTTCTCCGTTCTGCAGAAACAGCCCGACTGCTCAGCAGAGTCTAAACAGGACTTCTAGAAATCATTGATTCGTCCTTTATTTTAATGAGGAGACGTCCGTCGGGAGCGCGTTTGTTTTTCTCTCGGGAACGAACTGTGCACTTTAAACAAATATGCTTTTCTTAAACCACGCACAGGGAAATGCATGTTCTTCATGCATTAATACACACTGTGGTTCTGTTAGAAAAACACTTAACGTTTTCTCCAAGAGAAACACAGACAGATGATCACAGGTTTGATTCCTGCAGTGAAGTTGAATGAAGGCGACTTTTATTTGTTTTAAAAAAATACAAAGTGGTGGAAGAAGCAGATTTCTTAATTAAAGGTCCCTATTATCCTGTTTTTCATCAATATATCACAGGTCTCAGATATATCCAGAGCCTGTCTCTGATTGGCTGAAATACCAAACAGATCATTGCAGCATTACCCATAATCCCCTCTGTTTCAGCCCTGTTTCCAAAGTGCTGATTCTCTGTCTGTTACTTTAGATGAAAATAAGGAGCCCCTCCCCACGCCCCTCTGAGAGACATTTGGTTACAAAGAACTCAATGGTGCTCTAGGAGGAGATTCAGGTGATAAGGGGGGGGGGGGGGGTTACCTTGGTTGCTGATTGGCTAATGGTTACACAAGACAAGACATCGTTATGACATCATAAAGTGTCCAAAATCTGATCAGCTCATTTTCAGACAGGTTTTTATAGAAATGGATCAAAAAGAGAGAGAATCTTTGTTCCTGAAACTTTCAGAGTCTCTTTCCACAGAGGGGCATGTTTGATGTAGAAGAGACAGAAGAAGAGGGGACACATGTTGATGTAGAAGAGACATGAAGAAGAGGGGACACCATGTTGATGTAGAAGAGACATGAAGAAGAGGGGACACATATTGATGTTAGAAGAGACATGAAGAAGAGGGGACACATGTTGATGTAGAAGAGACATGAAGAAGAGGGGACACATATTGATGTAGAAGAGACATGAAGAAGAGGGGAACCATGTTGATGCTAAGAAGAGACATGAGAAGAGGGGGACACCATGGTTGATGTAGAAGAGACATGAAGAAGAGGAGACACCATGTTGATGTAGAGAGCATGAGATGAGGGGAACACATGTTGAATGTGGGAAGAGACATGATGAGGGGACACATGTTGATGTAGACCGACATTAGAAGAGGGACACATATTTAGAAGAGAGACTGAAGAAGAGGGGACAGCATGTTGATGTAGAAGAGACATGAAGAACGACAGGGGACACATGTGATGTAGAAGAGACATGCAAGAAGCAGGGGACACATGTTGATGTAGGAGAGATGACCATGTGATGTAGAAGAGAAATGAAAAGGGGGGGACACATGTTGATGTAGAAGAGACATGAAGAAGAGGGGGACACATGTTGATGTAGGAGAGACATGAAGAAGAGGGGACACATGTTGATGTAGAAGAGACATGAAAGAAGAGGGGACACATGTTGATGTAGGAGAGACATGAAGAAGAGGGGACACATGTTGATGTAGAAGAGACATGAAGAAAGGGGACACATGTTGATGTAGAAGAGACATGAAGAAGAGGGGACACATGTTTGATGTAGGAAGAGACATGAAGAAGAGGGGACACATGTTGATGTAGAAGAGACATGAAGAAGAGGGAGACACATGTTGATGTAGAAGAGACATGAAGAAGAGGGGACACATGTTGATGTAGAAGAGACATGAAGAAGAGGGGACAACATGTTTGATGTAGAAGAGACATGAAGAAGAGGGGGACACATGTTGATGTAGGAGAGACATGAAGATAAGAGGGGGACACGTGTTGATGTAGAAGAGACATGAAGAAGAGGGGACACATGTTGATTGTAAAGAGACCTGAGGAAAAGGGACATTGATGTAGGAGAGACTGAAGAAGAGTGGGACACCATGTTGATGTAGGAGAGACCATGAAAAAGGGACATGTGATGTAGAAGAACATGAAAAGAGGGACACATGTTGATGTAGAAGAGACAGAAGAAGAGGGGACACATGTTGATGAAGAAGAGACATGAAGAAGAGGGGGACACATGTTGATGTAGAAGCGACATGAAGAAGAGGGGACACATGTTGATGTAAAGAGACATGAAGAAGAGGGGGACACATGTTGATGTAGAAGAGACATGAAGAAGAGGGGACACATGTTGATGTAGGAGAGACATGAAGAAGAGGGGACACATGTTGATGTAGAAGAGACATGAAGAAGAGGGGACACATGTTGATGTAGAAGAGACATGAAGAAGAGGTACTTGTTTTGCTTAAAGCCCATTTCAGAATCATGGATATAACATTACTGGATTCTGATCAGTGGTAGAAGAAGTACTCAGATCCTTTACTTAAGTAGAAGTATATTAATGTCAAAATCGTCCATTACAAGTGAAGACCCTACATTCTTAGGTAAAAGTATAGAAGTGTTAACAAGAGAAACGTTGGGATTGTAGCGTTTGCAGACCATTTACATGCACTAAAACCTTTAGAACACTCCACAGGGAAGGGATAACACCAACAAACAACATAATAGAGCCTTTTTAGTGAAGCATTTTAACCTGAAAAGTCACTAAAGCGAAATAAATGTACATGTACATCATTTTACCTTCAGTGGAGTAAAACCGTAAACCAGCATTAAATGAAAATACTCAATTGAATCGACTTCAAAATGGAACTGAAGTTCAGTAATTAGTAAATGTGCTTTGTTACATTTCACCTCTGAAAACATCGCAGCCTCACATTTATCGTCGTCTGGTGAAATGCAGAGTACCATTTCACGGCTATAAAACAAATCCCCTTTTGCACTTATATACTATCACAATGAAGGGGCTATAAATCAGTTTGAACCCATGAGGGGGTTAGTGTTGGGGGGGGGGGGTGTATTGGCTGCTTGCCTCATCTACACTATTTCGTTTAGAACCCATTCACATGTTGGCTGGTTCGGACAGGTTTGCATTTTCAGCGGTTTTCCGCGCTGCGGGTTCAGATGTACTTTTCCAAATTAAAGTGCAACGCATAAATGGAGGAACATTCTTGAAGGCATGAAAAGCTCCCGTCAGTATTTTCTTCCCGTCTTTTGGGAGGAAGCTTCACACGTGTTTGGTCTTGGAGCAGGGGCTGTTCTAGGGGGGGGGCAACAGGGGGCAGTGCCCCCCTAACACTGACCAGGGCTGACCCTGACCCTGTGGCTGTGTGAATCAGAGACCCAGACGTACAGTGGAGATTAAACTGTTCATTACCTTATTAAAGCTAATTATTATTTATTATTTAATATGAAATTAAATTGTAACTTAAATTTACTAAAACAAATACCAATTACTGTATTTTATGTTTATTTTACCCAATTACTTGATACTGTCTTTGTCTTTTTAACCTGCTTTTATTGTGCCCCTCTCATGAAATAACTGCCCCCCCCCCCCCCCCCCCCCCAGTAAAATTGGTCTAGAACCGCCACTGTGTCTGAAATGATGATTGCAGGATTTGTTGTGTCAGCGTTGACCGCCAGACGCTCAGTCAGCCTATCAATTAGCTAATAGTCTTAGTCACCGCTATCTTCCCATAATGACACAGCGTTTCTCTTGGAGAGGAGAGGCTGTTGGACGGCGCTCTGTTGTGGGTTGGGCTGCTCGGCGGGATAATAATGGCAGTGGTGCAGATTTAGAAAGACGTTTTTGTCTCTCGTTCAAATTGCAAAATAAAGGTAATTAGTTGAGTGCAGTTCTCCGTCTGAAACAGGGACGTGGTACCCTTCAACCTTCAGACTCAATACTCCTTAAAATGATTCATTCTGGGTCTGATTATCTTACAAAACGTTGTGTTTCGACGCCGATTCAAGACTTTGGAGCTACTATTTGAAACAGAACAACTGTAATCTAAAGATTTAACTTGTTTGAAAAAAGTAGAATCATTATCTTGCTTGGTGGTAAAAAACATCCAACAATCCCAAGTATTACAGTTATATTTTATTGGTATTGTAATGACAAATGTTTGATGCAAAGACTCAATAATTCAACACATTGAAAACTAGTAAACTGTAATGATGCTTTGAACTCCTTACCTTCAAAGTACAACACAACTTCATTCAACAACATTGGATTCTCATTTCAGCGAATACAAACATTGGATCTTACTCCAAAGGCTTCAAATCCCAACACTTAGGCAGTATGCACCATTTTAGGATCTATATGAGAGGCTTTCAGGCTTCAGGTAACTTCAATGTTGAACAATCCATTTCAAAATATGATACTTACTGCTAAATACTTCAATAAAAAGCCCAAAGGTCTTCAAATCACACTAAGGTCGCATTCACACCTAATAGTCGCTTCTCTGGTGCGCACCAGACGACAGTTTGTTACATTGTTACATTTTTTTAATTTACACGATACTGTTCAACACTTCATTCTGCTTCACTCTTTCGCTGACGATTTTGAAGACATCCGCGTTCTTGTGACACGTAAATACTACGCTTCCTATGTTTTGGTGCGGACTGCGTTCACACTGTGATGAACCGCTCCAGAGTTCACTAGCAAGTGGTCAGAGACCACCTATTTTAGGTGGACCAGAGTCTGTGTCACGATCTGTCTGCGTTGTGTCTTGTCTAGATCTGTCTTTGGTTTTCTGTCTGCGTTGTGTTTTGTCTAGATCTGTCTTTGGTTTTCTGTCTGCGTTGTGTTTTGTCTAGATCTGTCTTTGGTTTTCTGTCTGCGTTGTGTCTTGTCTTGTCTAGATCTGTCTTTGGTTTTCTGTCTGCGTTGTGTCTTGTCTTGTCTAGATCTGCCTTTGGTTTTCTGTCTGCGTTGTGTCTTGTCTAGATCTGTCTTTGGTTTTCTGTCTGCGTTGTGTCTTGTCTAGATCTGTCTTTGGTTTTCTGTCTGCGTTGTGTTTTGTCTTGTCTAGATCTGTCTTTGGTTTTCTGTCTGCATTGTGTCTTGTTTAGATCTGTCTGTGGTTCCCTGTCGTTAGCTTCCCTGGTGTGTCTAATTTACCCGATTGTGTTCACCTGGTGTCCCTGTGTTTTCTCCTCCCTCCTCACCTGTGTCTTGTTTGTATAATTAGTCTTGTGTGTATTTAAGTTCTGGTTTTCCTGTCTGTCTTTGTCGGTACGTCTTGTGTAATGACTTGGTCTGCGGTGAGTGTTCTGTTCTGTCTTTGTTAAATCGTTTAGCCTTGAAATAAAGGAGTTATTTTTGTCACTTTAATCTGCATGTGGGTCCTGCTTCCTACACACACCGTAACAGTCTGGTTGTTTAGTTCACTTCAGAGGTTTCGGACTGCGTTCACACCGACCCAAACGAACCGCACCAAGCGGCTAAACGCACCAGGGTTCGATTCAACCGGACTATACAAGGCAGGTGTGAATGCGACCTAATAGCGTTGAATAATCCAGGCTTTTCTACTGACAACACTATATGTGATGAGTCATGAAGTTCATAGCTTATTTAACCCATCAATTTTCTGTTATCTAAAGTTTAGAAACGCAACTCACTTTGCCAAGTAGTTTTGTTTCTTATGGCGACATTATGTCACATGACGCAAACTATAGTGTTTCAACGTTAACCACGCGTGAATCTCAAGGATGGAGCCTGGGTGATTTATCCTGGAACCGCACGTTTTTATGAGGTATGGATTTAGACAAACTAAAACAACTAGGTTAATAACAAAAGAAAGAGTTACCGTGAACAACTTAACTATTGTTGAAAGTACACTCCCCTTTTTGTTGGTCTACTCCAACCTTATCCTATAGAAGTTTTACAGCGCTTTACTTACACGTTGTATTCTGCTTTTGCCTGAGTCATTATTTGCATGGCCCAAAGTAACTGTTTTCC